>NC_143148.1:23753951-24054112 GCF_059928025.1 Delphinapterus leucas
AAAAAGTGAATCAGCTATATGTATAGATATATTCCCTCCCTCTTAAGCCTCCCTCCCACCCTCACTATCCCACCCCTCTAGGTGATCTGACCTCCCTGTGCTATGCAGCTTCTTCCCTCTAGTTATCTATTTTACATTTGGTAGACGAGGTGCAAGAGTTGCACTGACATATATACAACCAAATGTAAAATAGATAGTTTATTATTGTTTTTGTTTGTTCTTCTTTCTCTAGTTGCTTTAGGTGTAAGGTTAGATTATTTATTTGAGATTTTTCTTGTTCCTTGAGGTAGGATTGCATTGCTATAAATTTCCCTCTTAGAATTGCTTTTGCTGCATCCCATAGGTTTGGGGTCCTCGTGTTTTCATTGTCATTTGTTTCTAGGTATTTTTTGATTTCCTCTTTGATTTCTTCAGTGACCTCTTGGTTATTTAGTAGTGCATTGTTTAGTCTCCATGTGTTCGTACTTTTACAGCTTTTTTTTCCTGTAAATGATTTGTAATCTCATAGTGTTTTGGTCAGAAAAGATGTTTGATACAACTTAAAATTTCTTAAATTTACCAAGTATTGATTTGTGGTCCAGCATGTGATCTATTCTGGAGAATGTTCCATGTGTACTTGAGAAGACCTTGTATTCTGTTGCTTTTGCATGGAATGCCCTATAAATATCAATTTAGTCTATTTGGTCTAATGTGTCATTTAAGGCTTGTTTCCTTATTAATTTTCTGTCCGGGTGATCTGTCCATTGGTGTTAGTGGGGTGTTAAAGTCCCCCACTATTGTGTCACTGTCGATTTCCCCATTTATGGCTATTAGCATTTGCTCTTATGTTGGTGCTCTTATGTTGTGTGCATATATTATTTATAATTGTTATATCTTCTTCTTGGATTGATCCCTTGATCATTATATAATGTCCTTCCTTGACTGTTGTAACAGCCTTTATTTTTTTAACATCTTTATTGGGTATAATTGCTTTACATTTTTGTGTTAGTTTCTGCTGTATAACAGCAGCTATACGTATACATATATCCCCAAATCTCTTCCCTCTTGCATCTCCCTCCCACCCTCCCTATCCCACCCCTCTAGGTGGTCACAAAGCACTGAGCTGGTCTCCCTGTGCTACGTGGCTGCTTCCCACTAGCTATCTATTTTACATTTGGTAGTGTATATATGTCAATGCCACTCTCTCACTTCTTCCCAGCTTATCCTTCACCCTCCCCCTGCCCTCACGTCCATTCTCTACATCTGCATCTTTATTCCTGCCCTGCCCCTAGGTTCGTCAGAACCTTTTTTTTTTTTTAGATTCCATATATATGTGTTAGCATATGGTATTTGTTTTTCTCGTTCTGACTTACTTCACTCTGTATGACAGACTGTAGGTCCATCCATCTCACTACAAATAACTCAATTTCATTTCTTTTTATAACAGCCTTTATTTTAAAGTCTATTTTCAGACACAGGTATTGCTACTCCAGCTTTCTTTTGATTTCCATTTGCATGGAATATCTTTTTTCCATCCACTCACTTGCAGTCTGTAGTCCCTAGGTCTGAAGTGGGTCTCTTGTACACAGCATATATATGGGTCTTGTTTTTGTATCCATTCAGCCAGTCTATGTCTTTTGGTTGGAGCATTTAATCCATTTACATTCAAGGTAATTATCGATATGCATGTTCCTATTACCATTTTCTTAATTATTTTGGGTTTGTTTTTGTAGGTCTTTTTCTTCTCTTGTGTTTCCCATTTAGAGAAGTTCCTTTAGCATTTGTTGTAAAGCTGGTTTTGTGGTGCTAAATTCTCTCAGCTTTTGCTTGTCTGTAAAGCTTTTGATTTCTCCATTGAATCTGAATGAGATCCTTGCTGGTAGAGTAGTTTTTGTTGTAGGTTTTTCCCTTTCATCACTTTAAATATATCCTGCCACTCCCTTCTTGCCTGTAGAGTTTCTGCTGAACAATCAGCTGATAACCTTATAGGGATTCCTTTGTATGTTATTTGTTGCTTTTCCTTGCTGCTTTTAATGTTTTTCTTTGTATTTCATTTTTTGTTAGTGTGATTAATATGTGCCTCAGCATGTTTCTTCTTTGGTTTATCCTGTATGGGACTCTCTGCAAGTCTTGGACTTGATTGACTGTTTCCTTTCCCATGTTTGGGAAGTTTTCGACTATAATCTCTTCAAAAATTTTCTCAGACCTTTCTCTTTCTGTTGTTCTTCTGGGACCCCTATAACTCGAATGTTTGTGCACTTAATGTTGTCCCAGAGGTCTCTGAGACTGTCCTCATATCTTTTCATTCTTTTTTCTTAATTCTGCTCTGTGGTAGCTATTTCCAGCATTCTATCTTTCAGCTCACTTATCCATTCTTCTGCCTCAGTTATTCTGCTATTGATTCAGTCTAGAGTATTTTTAATTTCAGTTATTTTATTGTCCATCACTGTTTGTTTGTTCTTTCGTTCTTCTAGGTCCTTGCCAAACGTTTCTTATATTTTGTATATTGTATTTTGAGATTTTGGTTCACCTTTACTATCATTACTTTGAATTCTTTTTCAGGTAGATTGCCTATTTCCTCTTCATTTATTTGGTCTGGTGGGGTTTTACCTTGCTACTTCGTCTACAACATATTTCTCTGTTTTCTCATTTTATTTAACTTACTGTGTTTGGGATCTCCTTTCTGCAGGCTTCTGGGTTGTAGTTCCTCTTGCTTCTGGTGTCTGCCCCCAGTGGGTGTGGCTGGTCCAGTGGCTTGTGTAGGCTTCCTGGTTGAAGGCGGGAACTTGTGCCTGTGTTCTGTTGGGTGTATCTGGATCTTCTCCCTCTGATGGGCAGGCCCACATCAAATGGTGGGTTTTAAGGGGTTTGTGAGCTTAGTGTGACTATAGGCAGCCTGTCTGCTTGTAGGTGGGGTTGTGTTCCTGTCTTGCTAGTTGTTTGGAGTGATGCATCCAGCACTTGAGTTTGCTGGCCATTTGGTGGAGCCGGGTCTTGGTGTTGAGATGGAGACCTCTGGGAGAGCTCTCACCAATTAATATTCCCTGGGGCTGGGAGTTCTGGCAGTCCAGCATCCTGGACTCCACTGTTCCACCTCAGAGGCTCAGGCCTGACCCCTAGTTGGAGGACCAAGACCCTGCAAGCCACATGGTGTGGAAGCAAAAAAGAAAAAAGAAGAAGAAGAAAATGAATAGACAAACAAAACCCCAAGACAAATGGTAAAAGTGAAACCAAACAGACAAAAACATAGAAACACATACACAAAAAATGAGGGGGAAAAAGAGAAAACAAAAAAGAAGAGAGCAACCAAACAAACACAAAAATGAAAGCTAACAATAAAAACTAAACTAACAAAAGCAAAAAACAAATCTAAAGCAGAAAGCAAACTAAAAAAAGGCTAAGAAAGCATAACAAACACAAAAACAATAAAAAATAAAAGATAAAAACAAAATAAAGAAGAAAATGAAAGGGAAAAACAGAAAACAATAATAAAGTAAAGTAAAAATAGAAAAATATTGTTAAAATGATAAAAAAACAAAGCAAAACAGAGAAAAAACAAGGAAAAATAATATAATGAAAATGTAAAGTAAAAATAGAAAAAATAAAAAATGGATTAAAAATAAAAGCATAAAAAAGAACAGAAAAGAAAAATTTAAAGAATAATAAAAAAAAGAACAACAACAAAACAGAATGAAACAAAAAAATAGTAATAATAGTAATATTTTCCTGGGGCCTCAGATGTCAGTGTCCTTGCCCCCACAGTGAGCCACAGCCAATCCCTTCCTCCCCAGTAAGTCCTTCAATACTTTTAGGTAGGTCTCTGGACCTGCTGTGGGCACTGTGGGGCCAGCTCAGACTCAGACCTGGCCCAACTCCCACATGTACTTGCCCCCCAAAGTCCACAGTTGTTAAAGCTAAACCACCCTCAATTGTGGGAACACTCTTTGTCTATTCAGTTATTCCACAGAAGCAGGGCTTACCAAGCAGATTGCAGAGATTGAATCTGCTGCTCCTGCAGCAGCACAGAGAGATTTCTGTTCCTCTTCTTTGGTCGCACCACCCCTGGAGCTGTTTTTGTTTTTGGCCCCACCTCTGCATGTAGGCCACCCTCATGTGTCTGTTCCTTGCCCAGGCAAGAGGGGGAGAAAGCAGCAGCTGTTTAGTGCACACTTACTCACTCAGGCCAGGGAGATAGATGGAAATGGAAGCAAAAATTGGGATGTGCAGTGAGTGCCTGCAATGGCAGATGCTGGCAGGAAGTTGCAACAGCCTAGGGTGCGCCATGCACTCTCCCAGGGTAATTGGTCCAGTTCCTAGGACCTTCAGCTGTGGCTGGCTGTGCAGGCTCCTGGGAAGGCAGTTGCTCATAGGACCCTTGGTGGCAGCAGTGGCAGTGGTAGCAGTCTGTGCCTACCTCTGGGGTCCAAGATAGCAGCCGTGGCTCATGCCCAACACTGGATCTCATGTAGGTGCTGCCCTGTTGCCTGTGAGTGCATGGAGAAAGAAGCTCCTATGGTGTGACCACCCCTCTCCTCACACACCCCCCAACAATGGTCCATTTCCTCTCTGGCAGGGCCAGGCTTCTTCCTGGACTCTCTCACCTGTGGCATACTAGTCCCCTCAGGCTTGTTTTCATCCAGCCAACCCCAGTCCTCTCCCTGGGGTCTGACCTTCAAAGCCTGAGCCTCAGCACCCAGCACCCACCCACCCCAGTGTGTGAGTAGGCAAGCATCTCAGGCTAGGGAGTGCCAGTCAGCACCGACCCTCTCCATGGGACTCTCTCTGCTTTGCCCTCTGCACACCTGCTGCTGTGCTCTCCTCTGAGGCTCTGAAGCCAGCCCCCCATCCCCACCCATGAGGGGGCTTCCTAGTGTGTGGAAACATTTCCTCCTTCACAACTCCCTCCCAGAGGCACAGGTCCTGTCCCAATTAATTTGTCTCGTTTTTTTCTTTTTCTTTTGCCATACCCAGTTACATGGAAATTTTCTTGCCTTTTTGGAAGTCTGAGGTCTTCTACCAGTGTTCAGTAGATGTTTTCTGGGAGTTGTTCCACATGTAGGTGTATTTTTGATGTATCTATGGGGAGAAGGTGAGCTCCACATCTTACTCCTCTGCCATCTTGAAGGTTCTCTAGTGCTCCATTCTTATGACTTTGTTTAACTTTAATTACCTTCTTAAAATCCCTATCATCAAATATGGTCACCTTCAGGGTTAGGGCTTCAACATATTAATTTTGGGGAGCGGGAGACACAGTTCAGTCCATAACAATGTGGAAAAATATTTGACAAAATCCATTACCCTTCATGATAAAAACAGTGAAAAACTAGAAATAAAAATGAGCTTACTCAACCCTATAAAGAACATCTATGAAAAACCCACAGCTAACATCATACTTAATGATGAAAGACTGAAATATCTCCCCCTTAAGGTCAGAAATAAGAAAAGGGTATCTGCTCTTGCCACTTCTATTCAACATTGTACTGAAGCTTCTATCCAAGGAAAGTGGGAAATAAATAGAAATGAAAGGTATCCAAATTGGAAAACAAGAAGTATAATAAACTCTATTTACAGATGACACCATCTTATGTACAGAAAATCCTAAAAAATTTACACCAAAAAAACCCAAAAAAACTATTAGAGCTAATAAATTCATCAAAGTGGAAGAACATAAGATCAACATACAGAACTCAGTTGTATTTCTTTCCACTAGCAATGAATAACCCAAAACTGAAATTAAGAAAACAACTCCATTTACAAAAAATAATTCTGAAAGAATTGCAAAGAATAAAATACTAGGAATAAATTTGGCCAAGGAGATGCAAGACTTGTACAATGAAAAATACAAAATGTTATTGAAAGAATTAGAAGAACTTTACCAAAAAAGGAAAGACATTCTTTGTCTATGAATTGGAAGACATAATAATAAACTGACACTGTTACCCATGGCTACCCACAGATTCAATGCAATTCTTATCAAAATTCAATAAAAATTTGACTTTTAAATATTAAAATTTTAAAATATAACATTTCAACTGCCTTTTTGAAGAAATGCACAAGCTGATCTTAAATTTCATATGGAATTGCCAGTGACACTGAACTGCCAAAACAGTCCTGGAAAAAGAAGAACAAAATTGGAGAACTCACATTCCCAATTTTAGAACTTACTACAAAACTACTCTAATCAAAACAGTGTGATACTGACATAAGGATATATATATAGATAAATGAGATAGTATCGATAGTCCAGAAACAAACCCATATATCCATGACCAACTGATTTTCAAAAGAGTACCAAAACCATTCAATGGGAAAAGAATAGTCTTTTCAACAAATGGTCCTGGGACAACAGAATATTCACATGCAAAAGAATAAAGTTGTATTGTTACCTCATACCATAGAAAAAATTAACTCAAAATGGATCAAATACCTAAATGCAAGAGCTAAATTATAAAACTCTTAGAATAAAACATAGGCATAAATCTTCATGACCTTGGATTTGTTCATCGATTCCTAGATATGAAAAGTACAAGCAACAGAAGAAAAATAGATAAAAATTTTAAAGTAGATAAATTGAACTTTGTCAAAGTTTAAACCTTTTGTGCCTCAAAGGACAATATCAAGAAAGGAAAAAGACAACCTACAGAACTGAAGAAATATTTTTAAATCCTTTATCTGATAAGGAATTAATGTTCAGATTAGATAAAGAATTCTTACAACTCAACAACAACAAGAAAGACAACCTCATGTTTAAATGGGCAATGATCTTGAATAGACATTTCTACAAAGAAGATATACAAAGGGCCAAAAAATACTTGAAAAAGACACATAATTCACATCATCTGTCATTAGGGAAATGCAAATCAAAACCACAATGAGAAACTTCTTCACACCCACTAGGATGGCTCTAACAACAACAAACATACACACTCAAATATACACAGAATGTAACAATTGTTGGCAAAATGTGGAGAAACTAGAATCATCATACATGTGTAACAGGAATGTAAAATGGTCCAACTACTGTAGAAAACAGCTTAGCAGTCCTCATAAAGTTGAACGTAGAATTACCATTTGTTTCAACAATTCCACTCAGATATATGCCAAAGAGAATTGAAAACATGTTTACACGATAACTTGTACACAAATGTTCATAGAAACATTATTTATATTATAAAAAAGTGGAAATAACCTAAATTTCCATTAATTGATAAATGGATAAACAAAACGCAGTATATCCATACAATGGAATGTTATCCAGCCATAACAAGGAATCAAATTCTGATGCATATTACAACATGGATAAACCTTGAAACCATTATGCTAAGTGAAAGAAGCCAGATATAAAGAGCTATATGATTCCATATATATGAAATGTCTAGAATAGGCAAATCCATAGAGACAGAAAGCAGATTAGTGGTTTCCAGTGTTTAAGGAAGAGATAAAGGGGGAGTGACTACTAACAGTGTGAAAATTTAAAAAGAGAAGCCTCATTAAAATTGAGTGAGGATGCCAGAAGTGGGAGCTCTCACACACAGACCACTCAACATCAATATAGATCCCAGCAGGAAGAGACATCTCTGGTAGGAAGTGATACTACTACTGCCAGTAGGAGCAAGAAAGATTTTCTCCTTGCCTAACCACAACTCAGCCAATTAGAGATGATCACAACTCAGCCAATGATAAGTCACTATACTTCAAACTCACAGTTTCCTCCAATGGACTTTTTGTTTATAATAGCACATCCCAAACTTCCCTTCTCCTCTATAAAAGAGTTTTCTCCCCCCTGCTTTACCAGGTGTGCATGTGATTTGCAGTAGCTGCATGTCCTGAGTTGCAATTCTTTGCTGCTCCCAAATTAACCCATTTTGCTGGTAGAAAAACCGTTTTATTGTTTTAGATTAACAATGTGAATATGGTCTCTTCCTGGAGTGATGAAACTATTCTGGAATTAAATAGTGGTAATGGTATCACAACATTGTGAATGTTGTAGAAGCCACTAACTTTTACACTTAAAAATCATTAAAATGATGAATGGTTAAAATGGTTACTTGAATTTTAACTCAATTTTTTAAACAAGTAATTATTATACAAGGCTTTGTCACTCCTCACACACTTTCACCTCTCTTTTAGCTCATGGACCTGACACTTGTTTGAGAGATGACAATGGGAGATTAACTCTTACACATTGTGCCTCATCTCCTTTCCCAATAAGGATGAATTTTTAAAAATTATTTTCTGGTAAGAAATCCAGAAGAAAGCTATAAACTTGGCAGCAAATCGTTTCCTAGCCTCCTGTCAATATTTTAAATAATATCTTTACTAATGAAGCTAGAGTTCAAATGCCCTCATGGTCAATAGCAGCCCAGATGAGTGCCTGTAATTCACTACCCCTCCCATCTCACATAAATATTTTTGACTTTTTAATTGTTTGAATAAATGACTACAAGGTAAGTGCTCCTGAAAGGTAGGTAAAAGTGTCTTTTATTGTTAAAAACGTAATTAAATATCCATTCTTTGGGGAGCTGGAGCACAAAAGATATTAGAATCTCAAATAACACAGTCAGAAAGTCATCGAGTTAATAATACTTTTTAATTATCACAGCTAGCTGTAGTGCAATCACGTCTGTAAAGTGTTAGTAAATACAACAGAAATTAAACTGTAAATCAAGTTGTGAAGCTCTCCCCCTCTTATGAGTTGTCCAAAGACTATTAAATAAAATAGAATTTTAATACAGCACAGAGTTATAAATAGCCTGCTGTTTGGTGTAGCTTGTCAATCTGTTATCATATATATTTTCTCTAACAGCTCTCTAATTAGCACTCAATTTAGATACTACTGCTCCTAAAATGTTTATGTTAGAGGTTACAAATTACTATCTAATTATACTGGCTACATAGTTTTGCATAAAGTATAAATAAAATCCCATTCATGTTATTAAAAAAACATGTGCTGTCATCACTTTTTCTATAGGATGACTAAAAAAGTTTGCCAGTTTTACACTGGATATCAGCAATGAGCAACTTTAATTAAATTTGGTAGTGTAAGAATTCATGACTTTATTTCCTTTAGTAGTGAATCACTTGCAAGTATGAAAAGTTTGCATAAATGAAGTTAAAAGATACAGTCCCAGTAGAGTAGCAAACTCAACATCTGACCTGCAAGTTCCAGGAAAAGCTTTTTTTTTTTTTTTTTTTTTTCCAAATGTTTTCAGCTCTCCATCTATTGCTAGGTACTGAGGAACTTGGAATATTTGTGCTTCTACAAATCCAGTCTGGGTGAACCTTGGAAATTAGTGCTGGGAGGGGTCAGAACAGGGGACAAACCACTATTTTGCCCCCCCAAAATCAGGGCAATGTTATTGATCAATCTCACTTCTTGACATATCCATTTAAATTCTTCACATCCATGAAGCCTCCCTGTGAAATAAGCCAAATCATTCAACAAAACCAATCATTCTGTCACTGGGAACTCTTCAACTAAACTCTACTGCTGTTTACACTGATGTAAATTGTATTACTTCTTCAAAATATTCATGCTTCTACTACTGAATTTAGGAGGATTATACAGCTCACTCCACTGATACCAGGAGGCATTGTGATTTATCTTGACCAATGATATGAGAGTAGCCACTTCTGAAGAGAGCTTTGAGAGCTGTCATTGTCATGGCTCATGAAGCCATTATGTATCAGATAAAGGCTGCTCCTTCTACCTTGGTCCTGGAATGAAGGTGATGTGGAAGAGCCACAGTCAACCCATGGATGAACATGAACTTAAAATAAATTGAAATGTTAGTGTCCATTTGTTACTGTAGCATAACTTAGCCTATGCTGACTGATGCATACACTTAACTGCCATGTGCTATTTTAGTATTTAGAAAATATATGATAAATATTGAATGAATGAACTAATTAATGGATGGAATAAAAACTGTAGAAAATATTTTTATTAATATTATATCTGCATGTTCAAATCAGTTTGTCCATTTTAACAGGAAATTATTTTACATTATATTGAGACCAGCTGTGCTTTCTGGGCGCAAGGCCAACAAATCTACAATTTACCCGAAGTGTCAAAGTTGATCAACACCCCACATATTCTCTGATTACCAGAAATTATAGACCCTGTCAGAGGCCAGCTTTCCCTCATAACCTGAGCAGTAGTAGCGGTCCTTTCCCATCACTCTCCCCATGACAATGCAATGTATCTCCAACACAGCAACACTGTACTATCTCTTCAGTGCATTTCATGAACTGTTCTATGATGGAGGCAGAACCAAGTGGCAGATCCAATACATCTGCACAATAAGGGTCATTTGAATCTGGAAAATAATCAAGGCACAACACAGGGCAACCTGCCTCCCACATAAGCAATCTCCTGGTTCAGCCTCAACACATACAATTTTGGATTCAATAGTATGTTAATTATCAGCTGTTCTTGTTAAAATATTAACTCTCCATATAAGATCCCACGTTGAGCTGTCTCTAGCAATCTTAATTAAGTGTTACATATTGAGGAAATTATTCATTCTGATCTGTACATGCTGGCCACCGTAACTTGCTGGTAGGGTTTTGTTGGAGGATTAACTTCAGATTGACTTCAGAACTATTACTAATTAACGTATTCCAAGTCCTCCACACAAGCCATAACTAAGACCAATTTCTTATGAAACCAAAACCCCTGAACAAATCAAAGCATTTACTGAAACTGAATTTCTAGTCAGAATAGTCTCATTCGGCATTCTCTGCCACAATGGGCCTGGAATTTTGTAAAAATGAAGAGTCCCTTCCTGCTTATTGCAGAATGGGCTGACAGAGATTGCTGTTCTCTGCCGTCCCCCGGCAAACAGCTTTCAATATTTCACGGGAAAGGGGCATCATTTTGTTCTAAGCAAAATATTCAGGTTTACTTCCAACACGACTTTATAAACTACAACTGCCTGTTGAGGAGAGAAATTCACAGAAGGCCTGGCCAACAGAAACTTGAAGGCTTAGGTCTCCATAAGTATAGGACAAGTTGAGATTGCAGTGCCCAGAAAATATGTGAACAGCCAAATTACCCGTTGGGAGAAACTAAACTTCCCTTCTTCCCTTCAACAGTTGTATAATGAGCTCCTGACACATTCCAGACCTGTGCTAGATGCTGCAGGTAGAGCAAGGAGCAAAAAAGACACAGTCCCTGACATCAGAGACCTCTAAGTTGGGCAAGACTGCGAGGCAAGTAAAGAAATCTCCATACTAAAGAGGAATCAGTATTGTGATAGAGAAAACACAAAGTGCTGTGGAAGTTCAAAGAGTAGATATTAACCTAGTCCATGGGTCTGGGTCAGGAAAGAAAGACTGTCCCTTGTAGGCACAGGGACTTATTTTGGCTTAATTATCCCTTGAGGAGACAATTGTCCCCCCGCCCCCACCCTTGATGGACAATTAAGCCAAAACATAAAAGGTGCCTACAAGAGAGCTAGGTAAAGGATAAGGAGAAATGAAGTTTCTAGCAGGAAACACAGCAAGTGCAAAGGCCTAGAGGTGAGAATGAAGAAGGGGCCAGGAGAAACTGGAAAAGATTGACTGGTGAAGCACAGAGTTCAAAGAAATGGCAGGACATGAGACTGGAGAGAAACGGTCAGTCAAAAAGGATCTTTGGCCAAATGTTGGGAAATTTGGGCTTTATCATGAGGTAATAGGAAATCACTGAACGAGTTTAAGCAGTAAGTAGATTTAGTAGTAAATCAGCAAACTTTGGCTGCAGTGTGAAGGACAGCAAGAGTGGGTGTGGGAAGTCCAGTTAAGATGCTGTATTTAGTTATCTATTGCTATGTATCAAATTACTCCAAAACTTTTAAGAGTTTAAAACAACATTTATTAACTCACAGTTGCTGTGAATAAGAAATCTGGATGTAATTTGCTGGAACTTGATGCTCAGCATCATTCCCAAAGCTACAACCAAATTGTCATCCAGGACTGCAGTCATCCAGAAAAGAATTTACATCTAAGTTCCATCATGGTTGTCTGTAGCTGTTGGACTGAGGGCCTCAATATCTCACTAACTGCTGATCAGAGGTCCTATGGGGAACTCAGAACACAGCAGCATGTTTCAACAGAGCAAGCAAGTGAGAACAGTCAGAGAAAGAGTGAGCAAGCAAATCGAAGTCACAGTCTTCTATAATCTAGTCAGTCTCAAAAGTGGCATCCAGTTACTTTTGCCATATTCTACTCATTAGAAACAAGTCACTACACCCAAACCCTCACTCAAGGGCATGAATACCAGGAGGCAGGGATCAAAGTGAGCCATCATAGATTAAATTAGAGGGAGTAGAAACAGAGAGAAGTGAACAGATGTGACAAATATTTAGACAGTCGAATCAACAGGATTTAGACGTTGGAGTTAGGAAGAGGTAGAAGTCAAGAATGATTTTCAGGTTCTGGCTTGAGCAAATAGGAGGATGCTGCTGCTGCTCACCGACATGTGAACACTAAGGAGAAATAAGATTTCTAGGCAGGAATTTTATGAGTTTTGTTTTGTACATGTTGAAGTGCCTAAGAAACATCAAAGCAGAGTTGTCAAATGAGTTGTCTTTCCAGGTTGAACCTGGAACAAGGGCTTTGGGCCCTACCCTAGATGTATGTTTAATTTCTGGTGTTTTTTTTATACATATATTGAATTGGATTCTAGACACCTGTTAATTTGGTTATACAAAGCCATGGGTGGATGGATGGATGGCCCTTCTTGTTCAAATGTGGAAAGAAGACCCTAGCAGTAAAGTAGTCACTATTCCACCTGAATAATTATCCATTCAGGAAAAGTACAGACAAGTCCAGCAAAATTCTTCTCTGGTTGTAATGTATTGAGATTGTACAAATCCCTCTATCTTCATACTGGATGTAACAACGATTGGTGCTCAGGTGCTCAAGCCAAATTTTAAGCTGTCAAGAATCAGCAGGCACCCGAAATGCAAAGGATTTGGAAGACAGAGCTTCCATATTCTGATGTCTCTAGCCAGTGGGAGGAAACAGAGTATGATTAGTGGGTCAGAGATGTAAAGCAGAGGCTATCTCCCTGAAGAAATCCAATAATTAATCTAATTAGTTGACTAATTATTAACAAATATTTAAATTTATTGAGTGCTTACTATGTGCTAGGAATGGCTCTAAGCAGTTTACATTTAACCTCACATCAACTTCATGAGATAGGTATTTTGTGCATGAGAAAGCAGATGCACCAAGTGATGACATAGCTTTCCCAAGGTCATTCAACAGGGAAATGGTGAATTTACTATAAGATGTGGAGTCTCTGAATTCAGAGCATTGTATTATGAACTTTATGTTCATTACAAACCTCAGGACAACAGCCCTAGGAAGGCAGACACTGTAACACAGCAGTACCTTATAGGGCCTTCCTGGGGCAGGCCCTTCCCCCATATCCTCTGCTGTAGCTCCTCTCTGAAGTAGCTAGATAATAGTATCTGATGCACATTTCATGAGTTGTTTTACAGATGTCAACCCCACCATGACCACCAAATGGAAAATATTAACTACTTGACAACTATGAGCACCTAGCCCCCAGACCTCCTAGAGCCTAAGGATTGATAATGTTAACCCCTGTGACACCACCCTGTTACCTCACCATCAACCAATCAGAGAATTAAGCATGAGCTGATTACCTACCCTGTGACCCCCCATCCCTCACCTCACCTTTAAAAATGTTTTGCTGAAATCCTTGAGGGAGTTTGGGGTTTGGGGGGGGCATGAGCCCACCGTTCTCCTTGCATGGCCCTGCAGAAAACCTTTCTCTGCTCCAAACTCCAAGATTTTGGTTTGTTGGGCCTCACTGTGCATTGGGCACATGAACTTGCCTTTGGTAATACCAATAGGATAGTGTCATTTTATAAATGTGAAACTGATACTCTGAGAGAAGAAATAACTTGCTTAAAGTCACATCACCAGTAAATGTTGGGAGGCAACTCAAACTCAGGTTTGAATGATTCACAGCCCCATGCTCCTAACTGCTCTGCTGTACTGCATGAAGGCCAAGATATCTATAAAGGGGATTCAACTTGTTCCACATAACTCAGCAGCACAGTATTAGTGAGTTACAGGAAAACTGAAGTCACTCGCATGAAAAAGAACTCCAAGACCACCAAAACCTTTCAAGAATAGAAAGATCACTGGGACACTGTGAGTGTCCCATCACTGATATAGTCAGGCCAAGGCTGAGAGGTCTTATGTTGAGGCTGTTGAGGCTGATAAAGAGGGGATTTTGCATCAAGAAAAGGTTCAATCAAGGACCTCTGAGGTCCTCTCCAACTTCAAGATCCCCTCCAACATCTGAGGTCCTCTCCAACCACAATGATTCACATGGCTAAAGCCCTTGTTCTGTTAATTCCTGGGAGCCTTGCTCTTTATACCCTGCACTTCTTTTTTCTTTAAACATCTTTATTGGAGTATAATTGCTTTACAATGTTGTGTTAGTTTCTGTTGTACAACAAAGTGAATCAGCTGTAAGTATACATATATGCACATATCCCCTCCCTCTGGAACCTCCCTCCCACCAACCCTACTCCATCCCTCTGGTCATCACAAAGCATCAACCTAATCTCCCTGTGCTATGCAGAAGCTTCCCACTAGCCATCCATTTTATATTTGGTAGTGCAGATATATCAGTGTTACTCTCTCACTTCATCCCGGTTTCCTCTCCCACCCTGGTGTCCTCAAGTCTGTTCTCTATGTCTGCATCTTTATTCCTTCTCTGTCACTAGGTTCATCAGTACTGCTTTTTTAGGTTCCATATATATGCGTTAGCATATGATATTTGTTTTTCTCTTTCTGACTTACTTGACTCTGTATGACACACTCTAAGTCCATCCACCTCACTACAAATAACTCAATTTCATTCCTTTTATTGGCAAAGTAATACTCCAATGTATACATGTGCCACATCTTCTTTATCCATTCATCTGTCAGTGGACACTTAGATTGCTTCCATACCTAGCTATTGTAAATAGTGCTGCAATGAATATTGGGGTACATGTCTCCTTTTAAGTTATGGATTTCTCAGGGTATATGCCCAGTAGTGGGATTGCTGGGTCATATGGTAGTTCTATGTTTAGTTTTTAAGTAACCTCCATACTGTTCTCCATAGTAGCTGAATCAATTTACATTCCCACCAACAGTGCAAGAGGGTTCCCATTTCTCCACACCCTCTCCAACATTGATTGTTTCTAGATTTTTTTAATGATGGCCATTCTGACTGGTGTGAGGTGATATCTCATTGTAGTTTTGATTTTTATTTCTCTAATGATTAGTGATGTTGAACATCCTTTCATGTGTTTGTTGGCAATCTGTATATCTTCTTTGGAGAAATGTCTGTTTAGGCCCTCTAACCATTTTTGGATTGGGTTGTTTGGTTTTTTTGATATTGAGCTGCATGACCTGCTTGTATATTTTGGAGATTAATCCTTTGTCAGTTGCTTCATTTGCAAATATTTTCTCCCATTCTGAGGGATGTCTTTTCGTCTTATTTATGGTTTCCTTTGCTGTGCAAAAGCTTTTAAGTTTCATTAGATTCCATTTGTTTATTTATGTTTTTATTTCCATCTCTCTAGGAGGTGGGTCAAAAAGGATCTAGCTGTGATTTATGTCAAAGAGTGTTCTGCCTATGTTTTCCTCCAAGAGTTTTATACTTTCTGGCCTTACATTTAGGTCTTTCATCCATTTTGAGTTTATTTTTGTATATGCTGTTAGGAAGTGTTCTAATATCATTCTTTTACATGTAGCTGTCCAGTTTTCTGAGCACCACTTATTGAAGAGGCTGTCTTTTCTCCATTGTATATTTTTCCCTCCACTGTCAAAGATAAGGTGACCACATTTGCGTGGGCTTATCTCTGGGCTTTCTATCCTGTTCCATTGATCTATATTTCTGTTTTTGTGTCAATACCATACTGCCTTGATTACTGTAGCTTTGTAGTATAGTCTGAAGTCAGGGAGCCTGATTCTTCCAGCTCCGTTTTTCTTTCTGAAGATTGCTTTGGCTATTCGGGGTCTTTTGTGTTTCCATACAAATTGTAAAATTTCTTGTTATAGTTCTGTGGAAAATGCCATGGGTAATTTCATAGGGATCGCATTGAATCTGTAGATTGCTTTGGGTATTATAGTCATTTTCACAACGTTGATTCTTCCAATCTGATAACATGATATATCTCTCCATCTGTTTGAATCATCTATGATTTCATTCATCAGTGCCTTATAGTTTTCTGCATACAGGTCATTTGCCCCCTTGGGTAGGTGTATTCTTAAGTATATTATTCTTTTTTTGCAGTGGTAAATGGGAGTGTTTCCTTAATTTCTCTTTCTGATCTTTCGTTGTTAGTGTATAGAAATGCAAGAGATTTGTGCATTAATTTTGTATCCTGCTACTTTACTAAATTCATTGATTAGCTCTAGTAGTTTTCTGCAGGCATCATTAGGATTTTCTATGTATAATTTCATGTCATCTGCAAACAGTGACAGTTTTACTTTTCCAATTTGTATTCCTTTTACTTTTTTTTAAACATCTTTATTGGAGTATAACTGCTTTACAGTGGTGTGTTAGTTTCTGCTTTATAACAAAGTGAATCAGTTATACATATGTCCTCATATCTCTTCCCTATTGTGTCTCCCTCCCTCCCACCCTCCCTATACCACCCCTCTAGGTGGTCACAAAGCACCGAGCTGATCTCCCTGTGCTATGCGACTGCTTCCCACTAGCTATCTAATTTACGTTCGGTAGTGTATATATGTCCATGCCACTCTCTCACTTTGTCCCAGCTTACCCTTCCCCCTCCCCATATCCTCAAGCCCATTCTCTAGTAGGTTGGCATCTTTATTCCAGTCTTGCCGCTAGGTTCTTAATGACAATTTTTCTTTTTTTCTGGATTCCATATATATATGTTAGCATACGGTATTTGTTTTTCTCTTTCTGTCTTACTTCACTCTGAATGACAGTCTCTAGTTCCATCCACCTCACTACAAACAACTCAGTTTCATTCCTTTGTAGGGCTGAGTAATGTTCCATTGTATATATGTGCCACATCTTCTTTATCCATTCATCTGTCAATGGACACTTAGGTTGCCTCCATGTTCTGGCTATTGTAAATAGAGCTGCAATGAACATTTTGGTACATGACTCTTTTTGAATTATGGTTTTCTCAGGGTATATGCCCAGTAGTGGGATTGCTGGGTCATATGGTAGCTCTATTTTTAGTTTTTAAGGAACCTCCATACTGTTCTCCATAGTGGCTGTATTAAGTTACATTCCCACAAACAGCGCAAGAGGGTTCCCTTTTCTCCTCACACTCTCCAGTATTTATTGATTGTAGATTTTTTGATTATCGCCATTCTGACCAGTGTGAGATGATACCTCATTGTAGTTTTGATTTGCATTCTCTAATGATTAATGATGTTGAGCACTCTTTCATGCGTTTTTTGGCAATATGTATATCTTCTTTGGAGAAGTGTCTATTTATGTCTTCAGCCCATTTTTGGACTGGGTTGTTTGTTTTTTTGATACTGAGCTTCATGAGCCGCTTGTAAATTTTGGAGATTAATCTTTTGTCCGTTGCTTCATTTGCAAATATTTCCTCCCATTCTGGGGGTTGTCTTTTCATCTTGTTTATGGTTTCCTTGGCTGTGCAAAAGCTTTGAATTTTCATTAGATCCCATTTGTTTATTTTTGTTTTTATGTCCATTTCTCTAGGAGGTGGGTCAAAAAGGATCTTGCTGTGATTCATGTCATAGAGTGTTCTGCCTAGGTTTTCCTCTAAGAGTTTGATGGTGTCTAGCCTTACATTTTGGTTTTTAATCAATTTTGAGTTTATTTTTGTGTATGGTGTTAGGAAGTGTTCTAATTTCATTCTTTTACATGTAGCTGCCCACTTTTCCCACCACCACTTATTGAAGAGGTTGTCTTTTCTCCACTGTATATTCTTGCCTCCTTTATCAAAGATAAGGTGACCATATGTGTGTGGGTTTACCTCTGGGTTTCTATCCTGTTCCGTTGATCTATATTGCTGTTTCTGTGCCAGTAACATACTGTCTTGTTTACTGCAGCTTTGTAGTACAGTCTGAAGTCAGGGAGCCTGATTCCTCCAGCTCTGTTTTTCTTTCTGAAGATTGCTTTGGCTATTCAGTGTCTTTTGTATTTCCATACAAATGGTGAAATTTTTTGTTCTGGTTCTGTGAAAATTGTCAGTGGTAGTTTGATTGGGATTGCATTGAATGTGTAGATTGTTTTGAGTAGTAGAATCATTTTCACAATGTTGATTCTTCCAATCCAAGAACATGGTACATATCTCCATCTATTTATATCATTCTTAAATTCTTTCATCAGTGTCTTATAATTTTCTACATACAGGTCTTTTGTCTCCTTAAGTAGGTTTATTCTTAGTTATTTTATTCTTTTTGTTGCAATGGTAAATGGGAGTGTTTTCTTAATTTCACTTTCAGATTTTTCATCATTAATGTATAGGAATGCAAGAGATTTCTCTGCCTTAGTTTTGTATCCTGCTACTTTACCAGATTCATTGATTAGCTCTAGTAGTTTCTTGGTAGCAACTTTAGGATTCTCTATGTATAGTATCATGTCATCTGCAAACAGTGACAGCTTTACTTTCTCTTCCAATTTGGATTGCTTTTATATCTTTTTCTTCTCTGATTGCTGTGGCTAAAACTTCCAAAACTATGTTGAATAATAGTGGTGAGAGTGGTCAACATTTTCTTGTTACTGATCTTAGTGGAAATGGTTTCAGTTTTTCACCATTGAGTACGATGTTGGCTGTTTTTCATATATGGCCTTTATTATGTTGAGGAAAGTTCCCTCTATGCCCACTTCTGGAGTATATTATCATAAATGGGTGTTGAATACTGCTGAAAGCTCTCTCTGCATCTTTTGCAATGATCATATGGTTTTTCTCCTTCAACTTTTTAATATGGTGTATCACATTGATTGATTTGTGTATATTGAAGAATCCTTGCATTCCTGGGATAAAACTGACTTCATCATAGTGTATGGTCCTTTTAATGTGCTGCTGGATGCTGTTTGGTAGTATTTTGTTGAGGATTTTTGCATCTATGTTCATCTTTGATATTGGCCTGTAGTTTTCTTTCTGTGTAAGATCTTTGTCTGGTTTTGGTATCAGGGTGATGGTGGCCTCGTAGAATGAGTTTGGGAGTGTTCCTCCCTCTGCTATATTTTGGAAGAGTTTGAGAAGGATAGCTGTAATCTCTTCTCCAAATGTCTGATAGAATTCGCCTGATGAAGCCATCTGGTCCTGGGCTTTTGTTTGCTTGAAGATTTTAAATCACAGTTTCAATTTCAGTGCTTGTGGTTCGTCTGTTCATATTTTCTATTTCTTCCTGGTTCAGTCTTGGAAGGTTGTGCATCTCTAAGAATTTGTCCATTTCTTCCAGGTTGTCCATTTTATTGGCATATAATTGCTTGTAGTAATCTCTCATGATCCTTTTTTTTTTTCTTTTTTTGCAGTGTCAGTTGTTACTTCTTTTTCATTTCTAATTCTATTGATTTGAGTCTTCTCCCTTTTTTCTTGGTCACTCTGGCTAATGGTTTATCAATTTTGTTTATCTTCTCAAAGAACCAGCTTTTACTTTTATTGATCTTTGCTATCATTACCTTCATTTCTTTTTCCTTTATTTCTGATCTGATCTTTATGATTTCTTTCCTTTTGCTAACTTTGTGAATTTTGTTATTCCCTTTCTAATTTTTTCAGGTGTAAGGTTAGGTTGTTTATTTGAGATGTTTCTTGTTTCTTAAGGTAGTATTGTATTGCTATAAATTTCCCTCTTAGGACTGCTTTTTCTGTATCCCATATGTTTGGGGTCATCGTGTCTTCATTGTCATTTGTTTCTGGGTATTTTTTGATTTCCTCTTTGATTTCTTCAGTGATCTCTTGGTTATTAAGTACTGTGTTGTTTAGCCTCCATGTGTTTGTATTTCTTACAGATTTTTCCCTGTGACTGGTATCTAGTCTCAGAATGTTGTTGTCAGAAAGGATACTTGATACAATTTCAATTTTCTTAAATTTACCAAGGCTTGATTTGTGACCCAAGATATGATCTATCCTGGAGAATGTTCCATTAGCACTTGAGAAGAATGTGTATTCTGTTGTTTTTGGATGGAGTGTCCTATAAATATCATTTAAGTCCATCTTGTTTAATCATTTAAAGCTTGTGTTTCCTTATTTATTTCCATTTTGGATGATCTGTCCATTGGTGAAAGTTGGGTGTCCAAATCCCCTACTATGATTTTGTTACTGTTGATTTCTCCTTCTATGACTGTTGGTATTTGCCTTATGTATTGAGGTGCTCCTATGTTGGGTGCATAAATATTTACAATTGTTATATCTTCTTCTTGGATTGATCCCTTGATCGTTATGTAGAATCCTTCTTTGTCTCTTCTAACAGTCTTTCTTTTAAAGTCTATTTTGTTTGATATGAGAATTGCTGCTCAAGTTTTCTTTTGATTTCCATTTGCATGGAATATCTTTTTCCATCCCCTCACTTTCAGTCTGTATGTGCCCCTAGGTCTGTATTGGGTCTCTTGTAGAGAGCATATATACGGGTCTTGTTTTTGTATCCATTCAGCCAATCTATGTCTTTTGGTTGGAGCATTTAATCCATTTACATTTAAGGTAATTATCAATATGTATGTTCCTATTACCATTTTCATAATTGTTTTGGGTTTATTATTGTAGGTCTTTTCCTTCTCTTGTGCTTCCTGCCTAGAGAAGTTCGTTTGTTGTAAAGCTGGTTTGGTGGTGCTGAATTCTCTTAGCTTTTGCTTGTCTGTAAAGGTTTTAATTTCTCCATCAAATCCGAATGAGATCCTTGCTGGATAGAGTAATCTTGGTTGTAGGTTTTTCTCCTTCATCACTTTAAATATGCCCGGCCACTCCCTTCTGGCTTGCAGAGTTTCTGCTGAAAGATCAGCTGGTAATCTTATACGGATTCCCTTATGTGTTATTTGTTGTTTTTCCCTTGCTGCTTTTAATATTTGTTCTTTGTATTTAATTTTTGATTGTTTGATAAATATGTGTCTTGTAGTGTTTCTCCTTGGATTTATCCTGTATGGGACTCTCTGTGTTTCCTGGACTTGACTGACCATTTCCTTTCCCATATTAGGGAAGTTTTCAACTATAATCTTTTCAAATATTTTCCCAGTCCCTGTCTTTTTCTCTTCTTCTTCTGGGACCCCTATTATTTGAATGTTGTTGCATTTAATGTTGTCCCAGAGGTCTCTGAGACTGTCCTCAATTCTTTTCATTCTTTTTTCTTTATTCTGCTCTGCAGTAGTTATTTCCACCATTTTATCTTCCAGGTCACTTATCCGTTCTTCTGCCTCAGTTTTTCTGCTATTGACCCCTTGTAGAGAATTTTTAATTTCATTAATTGTGTTGTTCATTACTGTTTATTTTCTCTTTAGTTCTAGGTCCTTGTTAAACATTTCTTGTATTTTCTCCATTGTTTTCCCAAGATTTTGTATCATCTTTACTGTCATTATTCTGAATTCTTTTTCAGGTAGACTGCCTATTTCCTCTTCCTTTTTTAGGGCTTTTGGTTTTTTGCCTTGTTCCTTCATCTGCTGTGTGTTTCTCTGTCTTCTCATTTTGCTTAACTTACTGTGTTTGGGGTCTCCTTTCCCCAGGCTGCAGGTTCGTACTTTTCGTTGTTTTTGTTGTCTGTCCCCAGTGGCTAAGTTTGGTTCAGTGGGTGTGTATGCTTCCTGATGGAGGGGACTAGTGCCTGTGTTCTGGTGGATGAGGCTGGACCTTGTCTTTCTGTTGGGCAGGTCCATGTCTGGTGGTGTGTTTTGGGGTGTCTGTGGCTTTATTATGATTTTACACAGCCTCTGTGCTAATGGATGGGGTAGTGTTCCTGTCTTGCTAGTTGCTTGGCATGGGGTGTCCAGCACTGTAGCTTTCTGGTCGTTGAGTGGAGCTGGGTCTTGACATTGAGATGGAGATCTCTTTGAGAGTTTTTGCCATTTGATATTATGTGGAGCTGGGAGGTCACTTGTGGACCAGTGTCCTGAACTTGATTCTCCCACCTCAGTGGCACAGCCCTGAAGCCTGGCTGTAGCATAAAGAGCCTGTCCTCCACACAGCTCAGAAGAAAAGGGAGAAAAGAAAGAAAGAAAGAAAGGAAGGAAGGAAGGAAGGAAGGGAAAGAAAGAAAGAAAGGAAAAAGAAAGAAAGAAGCTAAAATAAAATAAAGTTATTAAAAATAATTATTAAGAAAAAAAATTTTTTTAAAAAGACAGAGAGAACCCTAGGACAAATGGCAAAAGCAAAGCTATGCAGACAAAATGACACACGGAAGCATACAAATACACACTCACAAAAAGAGAAAAAGGGGAAAAAATAGATATCATTGCTCCCAAAGTCCACCTCCTCAATTTGGTATGATTTGTTGTGTATTCAGGTATTCCACAGATGCAGGGTACATCAAGTTGATTGGGGAGATTTAATCCGCTGCTTCTGAGGCTGCTGGGAGAAATTTCCCTTTCTCTTCATTGTTCGCTCAGCTCCCGGGGTTCAGCTTTGAATTTGGACCCGCCTCTTTGTAGGTCACCTGAGGGTGTCTGTTCTTTGCTCAGACAGGATGGGGTTAAAGGAGCAGCTGATTCGGGGGCTCTGGTTCACTCAGGCCAGGGGGAGGGAGGGGTACATATGCAGGGTGAGCCTGCAGCGGCAGAGGCCAGCATGGCATCACACCAGCCTGAGGCATGCCATGGGTTCTCCTGGGGAAGTTGTCCCTGGATCACAGGATCCTGGCAGTGGTAGGCTGTACAGGTTCCCAGGAAGGACAGTGTGGATTGTGACCTGTGCTTGCACACAGGCTTCTTGGTGGCTGCAGCAGCAGCCTTAGCATCTCATGCCCATCTCTGGGGTCCAGGCTGATAGCTGCGGCTCACACCTGTCTCTGGAGCTCCTTTAAGCGGTGCTCTTAATCCCTCCCCTCACGCACCAGGAAACAAAGAGGCAAGAAAAAGTCTCTTGTCTTTTCAGCAGCTCTAGTCTTTTTCCCCGACTCCCTCACAGCTAGCTGCGGTGCACTAGCCCCCTTCAGGCTGTGTTCACGCAGCCAACAACATTCCTCTCCCTGGGATCCGACCAAAGGCCAAGCCTCAGCTCCCAGCCCCCACCTCTCCTGGCAGGTGAGCAGACAAGCCTCTCGGGCTGGTGAGTGTTGGTTGGCAGCGAACCTCTGTGTAGGAGTCTATCCGCTTTTCTCTCTGCACCCTTGCTGCTGCGCTCCCCTCTGTGTGTCCAAAGCTTCTCCCCTCCACCACCAGCAGTCTCTGCCCACAAAGGGGCTTCCTAGTGTGTGGAAGCCTTTTCTCCTTCACAGCTCCCTCCCACTGGTGCATGTCCCATCTCTATTCTTTTGCCTCCGTTTTTCTTTTTTTCTTTTGCCCTACCCAGGTATGTGGGGAGTTTCTTGCCTTTTGGAAGGTCTGAGGTCTTCTGTCAGCATTCAGTAGTTGTTCTGTAGGAGTTGTTTCACATGTTGATGTATTTCTGATGTATTTGTGGGGAGGAAGGTGATCTCCACATCTTACACTTCTGCCATCTTGAAGCTGCACCACCATTTTGTATTCCTTTTACTTCTTTTTCTTCTCTAATTGTCATGGCTAAACCTTCCAAAATTATGTTGAATAATAGTGGTGAGAGTGGCACCCTTGTCTTGCTCCTGATCTTAGAATAAATGCTTTCAGTTTTTCACCATTAAGAATGATGTTGGCTGTGGGTTTGTCATATATGGTTTTTATTATGTTGAGATAGGTTTCCTCAATGCCAACGTTCTGGAGTTTTTTTTAAAATCATAAATGGTGTTGAATTTTGTCAAAAGCTTTTTCTGCATCTACTGAGATTGTCATGTGGTTTTTATCCTACAGTTTGTTAATATGGTGTATCACATTGATTGATTTGCATGAACTGAAGAATCCTTGCATTCCTGGGATAAACCCCACGTGATCATGGTGTATGATCCTTTTAATGTGCTTCTGGATTTTGATTGCTAGTATTTTGTTGAGGATTTTTGCATCTATGATTCATCTGTGATATTGGCCTGTAGTTTTCTTTTTTTGTGACATCTTTGGTTTTGGTATCAGCGTGATGGTGACCTCATAGAATGAATTTGGGAGTGTTCATTCCTCTGCTATATCTTGGAAGAGTTTGAGAAGGATAGGCATTAGCTTTACTCTAAATGTTTGATAGAATTCGCCTGTGAAGCCATCTGGCCCTGGGCTTTCGTTTGTTGGAAGAATTTTAATCACAGTTTCAATTTCAGTGCTAGTGATTCGTCTGTTTATATTTTCTATTCCTTCCTGGTTTGGTCTTGGAAGGTTGTACTTTTCTAAGAATATGTCCATTTCTTCCAGGTTGTCCATTTTATTGGCATACAGTTGCTTGTAATAGTCTCTCATGATCCTTTGTATTTTTGCGATGTCAGTTGTTACTTCTCCTTTTTCATTTCTGATTCTGTTGATTTGAGAGTCTTCTCCCTTTTTTTCTTGATGAGTCTGGCTAATGGTTTATCCATTTTGTTTATCTTCTCAAAGAACCATCTTTTAGTTTTATTGATCTTTGCTATTGTTTCTTTTCTTTTTCATTTATTTCTGATCTGACATTTATGATTTCTTTCCTTCTGCTAACTTGGGTTTTTTGTTGTTGTTGTTCTTTCTCTAACTGCTTTAGGTGTAAGGTTAGGTTATTTTATATTTTTCTTGTTTCTTGGCTTGGATTGTATTGCCATAAACTTCCCTCTTAGAACTGCTTTTGCTGCATTCCATAGGTTTTGGGTCATCGTGTTTTCATTGTCATTTGTTTCTGGGTATTTTTTGATTTCCTCTTTGATTTCTTCAGTGATCTCTTGGTTATTTGGTAGTGTATTGTTTAGCCTCCATGTGTTTGTATTTTTTACAGTTTTTTTCCTGTAATTGATATCTAGTCTCATAGCATTGTGCTCAGGAAAGATGTTTGATACGATTTCAAATTTCTTAAATTTCCAAGGATTGACTTGTGACCCAAGATATGATCTGTCCTGAAGAATGTTCCATGTGCACTTGAGAAGACAGTGCATTCTGTTGCTTTCTGATGGAATACTCTATAAATATCAATTAAGTCCATCTGGTCTAATGTGTCATTTAAAGCTTGTGTTTCCTTTCTTATTTTGTGTTTTGATGATTTTCCATTGGTGTAAGTGTGGTGTTAAAATCCCCTACTATGATTGTGTTACTATCAATTTCTTCTTTTATGGCTGTCAGTATTTGCCTTATGTGTTGAGGTGCTCTCATGTTGGGTGCATAAATATTTACAGTTGTTATATCTTCTTGTATTGATCCCTTGATCATTAAGTAGTGTCCTTCCTTATCTCTTGTAACAGTCTTTATTTTAAAGTCTATTTTATCTGATACAAGTATTGTTACTCCAGCTTTCTTTTGATTGCCATTTGCATGAAATATATTTTTCCATCCCTTCACTTTCAGTCCGTATGTATCCCTAGGTCTGAAGTGGGTCTCTTGTAGATAGCATATATATGGGTCTTGTTTTTGTATCCATTCATCCAGTCTGTGTCTTTTGGTTGGAGCCTTTAATCCATTTACATTTAATGTAATTATTGATATGTATGCTCCTATTACCATTTTCTTGATTGTTCTGAGGTTATTTTTGTAGATCTTTTCCTTCTCTTGTGTTTCCTGCCTAGAGAAGTTCCTATAGCATTTGTTGTAAAGCTGGTTTTGTGGTGCTGAATTCCCTTAACTTTTGCTTGTCTTTAAAGCTTTTGATTTCTCTGTCAAATCTGAATGAGATCCTTCCTGGGTAGAGTAAGGTTGGTTGAAGGTTTTTCCCTTTCATCATTTTAAATATATCTTGCCACTTCTTTCTGGTCTGTAGAGTTTCTGCTGAAACATCATCTGTTAACCTTATGGTGATTCCCTTTTGTGTTATTTGTTGCTTTTCTCTTGCTGCTTTTAATATTTTTTCTTCGTGTTTAATTTTTGTTAGTTTGATTAGAATGCATCTCAGCGTGTTTCTTTTTGGGTTTATCCTCTATGGGACTCTCTGCACTTCATGGACTTGATCAACTATTTCCTTTCCCATGTTGGGGAAGTTTTCGACTGTAATCTCTTCATATATTTTCTCAGACCCTTTCTTTTTTTCTTCTTCTTCTGGGACGGCTTTGTTCAAATGCTGGTGCACTTAATGTTAGCCCTGAGGTCTCTAAAACTGTCCCCCATTCTCTTCTTTATTTTTGTCTTTATTCTCCTCTGTGGCAGTTAATTCCACCATTCTATCTTCCAGCTCACTTATCTGTTCTTTTGCCTCAGCTATTCTGCTATTTATTCCTTCTAGAGTATTTTTAATTTCAGTTGTGTTGTTCATTACTCTTTGTTTGTTCTTTAGTTCTTGTAGGTCCTTGTTAAATGTTTCTTGTATTTTTTTCTATTCTATTTCCGAGATTTTGGATCATCTTTACTATCATTACTCTGAATTCTTTTTCAGGTAGTTTCCTTTTCATATTTGGTCTTGCAGGTTTTTATATTTCTCTGGCCTGTAAGATATTTCTCTCTCTTCTCTTTTCATCTCATTTACAGCATTTGAGGTCTCCTTTCCCTAGGCTGCAGCGTCGTAGTTCCTCGTGCTGCTGTTCTCTGCCCCCGGTGCTGAGGTTATTCCAGCGGCTTGTGTAGGCTTCCTGATGGGAAGGACAGGGGCCTGAGTTTTGGTGGGTGGAGCTGAGTCTTTTCCCTCTGTTGAGCAGGGCCATGTCAGGTGGTGTGCTATGGTTTGTCTGTGAACTTAGAATGAGTTTAGGTAGTCTGTGTGTTGATGGGTTGGTTTGTGTTCCTGTCTTGTTTGTTGTTTGGTGCAACGCGCCCAGCTCTGGGAGCCACTGGCAGTTGGGTGGAGACAGGTCTTTGATTCAGATAGAGGCCTCCATGAGAGCCCTTGGTGATTAATCTTCCCTAGGACTGGGAATTCTCTAGTGGTCCAGCATCCTGGACTCAGTGCTCCCATCCCAAAGCTTCAGGCCCGACTTCCAGTCAAGGAACCAAGACCCTGCAAGTCACTCATCCTGGCAATAAAGGGGATTAAAATGAAAAAGACTAACAAAATGCCAAATGGTTAAAAGTAAAATCAAACAAAAACAGAACAAGGAAATATGCACACAAACAAAAGAAACAAAAACTGAACCAAATAAAACAAAAAGCAAGAGAACAAGCAGACAAACAAAATAACCCAAGAACAAAATCAAACAATTAAAAAGAAAACTGACAAAAACACCAAACCAAAAACAAACCAAAACAGCATGCCAACTGAAGAATAAAACAAAGAAACAAAACAAACTGACAAAAATGATTTAAAAAAGAAAAAGAAAAAGAGAAAGGGGAAAGAAGACTGAATAACAGAAAATCGATGTAGAAATAGAAATATATAAAAATAAAATAGAAAATATATTAAAGAAAAAGACAAACAAAACCCCAGAGAAATGGTAAAAACAAAATCAAAGAAACAAAAACAGAAACAAGGAAACACACACACATGCAAAAGAAACAAAAACACAACCAAATAAAACAAAAAGCAAGAGAACAGCCAGACAAATAGAAGAACTCAAAAACGAAATCAGACAATTAGGATCAAAACTAACAAAAACACAAAGCCTAAAAACAAAACCAAAGTACTGTGTGAACTGAAGAATAAAGCATGGAAACAAAACAAAGTGATAAAAATGATTTAAAAAAATAATAAAATAAAAATGGAGAAAACATAGGACAACAGAAAAGCAAAGTAGAAATATAAATATATGTACATATATAAAAGAAAAAGAAGAGAAAAATAAGGGAAAAGAACACAGAGCAACAGAAAAGCAAAGTAAAAATAGAAATACAGGGCTTCCCTGGTGGTGCAGTGGTTGAGAGTCTGCCTGCCAATGCAGGGGACATGGGTTCGTGCCTCAGTCCAGGAAAATCCCACATGCCACAGAGCGGCTAGGCCCGTGAGCCATGGCCACTGAGCCTGCGTGTCCAGAGCCTGTGCTCCACAATGGGAGAGGCCACAACAGTGAGAGGTCCGCGTACCGCAAAAAAAAAAAAAAAAAGTAAAAATAAAAATACACAAAAAATTAAAAATAAAAAATGCTATAAAACACAAAGGTCCCGAAAGACTAAATAAAAAATAATAGTAAGAGAAAAACAAGCAAGCAAACAAACAAAAAAGAAAAAAACAAAA
Source organism: Delphinapterus leucas (assembly GCF_059928025.1). Taxonomy (NCBI): domain Eukaryota; kingdom Metazoa; phylum Chordata; class Mammalia; order Artiodactyla; family Monodontidae; genus Delphinapterus; species Delphinapterus leucas. Next base: position 23,782,214 of record NC_143148.1, read on the forward strand.
AAAGGCAGAACAACAGAATGAATCAAAACATAATAAAATTAATAGTAATAATTATGTTTCCCTGGGGTCTCAGCTCTAAGTGTCCTTGCACATGCCATGAGCCACAGCCTACTTCTGCCTCCACAGGAAGTCCTCCTCTGCCTCTGGGCTGGTCTCTGGACCTGTTGTGTGCCCTGTGGGCACCACTCAAACTCTCCTCTGGCACAATTTCTGCGTGTGCTTGTCCCCAAAGTCTACAACTGCCAGAGGTAGACAGTTTATACTTGTGGGCACACTCATTGTCTACTCAGATACTCCATAGACACAGGGTCTACCTAGCTGATTGTGGGGATTTAATCTGCAGCTTGTACAGCTGATGGAAAGATTTTCGATCTTCTCCCTTAGTTGCCCCATTCCTGGGGTTCAGCTTTGGTTTTACTCCCACCTCTGTTTGTGGTCCACCCAGAGGGGTCTGGTCCTGAGGCTGCCTTGGAACTCTTGGGTCTGCTTTAGTGAGGACAGGGCACAGAGGTGGTCTGACTGCTTGGATCGTGGAAGCCCTGGTGGTGTCAAATGCTCAGGGAAGCTGGCAGCCATGGGTGCTAGAAATATGGCCCTAGTGAGGGCCTTTTCTGGTGCCTGGCCTAAGGCGTGTGAGGGCCAGCCATGGCTGGGCTTTTTCTGGCGCCCAGCAGCGGGCACGCAAGGGCCAGCCCTGAGAGGGCTTCTTTTATTGTCCATCAACAGGCAGCAGCGTGTGGTGAGAGCGAGCCTACAATAGTGGCTCCTCCCCTTGTGTGTGACTCAGCAGTAGCACCCTGCTTTCATGGTAGTCCTGTCTTCATTTGTAGGCATTCCTTGCTGCGGATTTTCTCCCTCCCGTCCCCTCAGTTCATCTTCCCACATCCAAGAGCAGTTCTTGCTCTGGGCCTGTTCTCCAATCCCCACGCTCCAACTCCCTGTGCACACCTGTGAATACACATCCCAGTCCGGACCACATAGGGCTGCAGTACGGATCATCTGTGTATTTCTCACTCTGTCCTGTCTGCCACAGATCAGCCTCTTCACCCTCTTCCAACAGGCTTAAATGCTTCCCTTCCATCCCAATTGATTTCCCTGTCAGAGAGGGGGTTTCCCCATTGGAGGGGGGTTTCTTAGAATTCAGGAATCTCTCCTCTGCTTCAGCTCCCCTGCCCCAGGGCGCAGGTCCCATCCCACACCTTCTCCTCCTCCTTCTCCCTTCTTTTTTTCTCCCATTCAGTTATGCAAGGATCTTTATGGTCCTTTCTGGTGTCCAAGGTCTTCTGCTAGTGTTCATCCAATGTTCTGTGAGAATTTTTGCATCTATAGATGTATTCCTGATGCATCCATGGAGAGAGATGAACTCCACGTCCTCCTACTCCTCTGCTGTCTTAACTCCCCTCTACCTTGCACTTCTTACATTAAAATTGAGAAAAAATGCAGACCAAGAACATAAAATTAATTTTAATTTGTTTCTATTTTTACATCTAACAGAATTAGAGTTCAGGTTAGGTGACCTGAAAAATATAAGGAACCAACCTTCAGTGTGTGACTCTCCAAGGACTTAATATTAATAGAAGTCACTTTTGAATTCAGCAGGGATATTTCATTTTTCAACCGCCAATGAGTTGATCTGTATGGCAGACAGATTGAGCTGTGAGAAGCATAGGTGTATGGTCCAATGCAGACTGCATATGCTTAGCTTGGGTATTAGGTTTTGTACTTGCTACAGATGAATTCTTTTAAAGACTTTTGCAAATTTGACTCAAGGAGATTCATGCAGTAAGAATTCTTTTGCTGAGACCTTGGATGTTAGACACCTGGCTCACTGCTTCTGATAAACTGTAAACATCCCAAGTGCTTATGACACAAGAATACCATGCTTTGAACATCATACTTCTTTCTTTTTCAAGAACAAGATTATTTGGTTTGCCAAACTCATGAGGAGGATTATTTCTAATAAAGGATAAAAGCAGAGAATAAGAGTAGTTGACAATTTGCATGTGTTCAGCTCAGCTCAGTGTCTCCCATTCTTCCCCTATGAGGCTGAACTCAATCCTTCCAGACATGTGGGCCCAGAAGAAATAACGCTGGACTCTAGAGAAATATGTAATTCTCAGAAAAAAAGTAGAAGCCGTTAGATGAAAATGTCCTCATCTTCCATATACCAAACCTATAAACCTTACTGCAGCAGTGCCTCTCCTCTTTCTGTCCTCTTACAACTGAGGAAGAAGTCCTTCTCAATATATATGAAAGGCCCAGTCCTCTGCTTGTGCTATGAACCCCAACCCTTTTATCCTTCTAAGGGACCCACTGACTCTGTTGTTCTCTGCCCCTCCTGTACCTCCATCATCCCTTTCTTCTTTGTATTGTGGACAGGAATGTTGCCTACCATTCCAGTAAACAAGGATCAAGCCGTTAGCTAGTACAGCTGCTCCCCACCCCTCAGGGTGCACCTTGAGAGGAATTCAGGATAGAGAAAGACAAACAGGAAGCATTATGTGCTTTGGACACTGACCCTAGGTAGCTCAGATGCACATCTAAGGAATAATTTCAATGAGCCCAGATTCTTGCCTCTTCCCATACATAGAAAAGTGCTGAAATCATTAACTTGAGATGTCTGTTTTTGTGATTAGCAGTAATCTTTTGATGTCTGACTACAAGGTATTTTTTCCAGCAAAAACTCCTATATACCCTTGCTCATTCCTTAACTCTTTGGAACAGTTCTCAGAGCTGAGAGGCTGTCTCCTGAGCATAGTTCTCACTTAGTAAGGTCCCTGAATAAAACTTAACTTGCAACTTTTAGGTTGTGCACTTTTCTTCAGTTGAGAGTTTACATTCAAAAATGCTCTAGTCTCTACCCTCTTTAAGAGAAGAAATACACTGCACATTAACACAGCACCTGTCATATTCCTTCTCTCCTCTTCACAGTCACTCTTCAAAAGGGTCTGAGTTGTCTATATATGCTCTCGCCATCTCCTCTCACTCCCAATCCCTCTTTAATCCACCCTGAGCTGGCCTCATTTCATGATTCCGCCAAAAGGGTTCTTACCAAAGGCACTAGGGGCCTCAATGTTCCTAAATCCAACAGCTACATTTTACTGCCCACTTCACATGACCTTTTGGAAGTATTTGCCATTCTTGAAATGCTCTCTATTCAGGCTTCTGTGACTGCATGTTCTCCTGGCTTTCTTACGATTTATCAATCTCTGCCTCTTGGGTGCACCATCTCCTTTTTCCAGCTTTACATATCAGAGTTCCTCAGGGTTTAGCCCTTGCTCTTTGTCTCTTCAAATTTTTTCCTTGGGATCTCTCTCCCTCCCAAGATGTCAAACACAACCCAAATATAGAATAAGAGCTATCTCATTCATCATAATTCCCCAGCACCTACTGCCTCACACATGTAGCCTCTCCATCAACTTTGCTTAATTGTCTTGAAGCCAGAAGTTCCAGGTTCATCATGGAGAAAGGAAGAATTGGAGACAATTCTCTTGTCAGTTGCATCATTTCCAAATACTTTCTCCCATTATGTGGGTTGTCTTTTCGTTTTGTTAATGGTTTCCTTTGCTCTACAAAAGCTTTTGAGTTTAATTAGGTCCATTTGTTTAGTTTTTTTTTAATTTCCATTACTCTAGGATTCGGCTTGGAAAAGAATCTTGCTGAGATTTGTCAGAGTGTTCTGCCTATATTTTCCTCCAAGAGTTGTATAGTATCCAGTCTTACATTTAGGTCTTTAATCCATTTTGAGTTTCTTTTTGTGTGTGGTGTTAAAAATTTTTCTAATTTCATTACTTTCCATGTAGCTGTCCAGTTTTCCCAGCACCATTTATTGAAGAGACTGTCTTTTCTCAATTATATATTCCTGCCTCATTTTTCACAGATTAATTGACATTAGGTTTATTTCTGGATTTTCTATCCTGTTCCATGGATCTATAATTGTTTTTATGCCAGTGCCACACTCTTTTGATGTCTGTAGCTTTGTACTATAGTCTGGAGTCAGGAAGCCTAATTTCTCCAGCTCCATTTTCCTTTCTGAAGATTGCTTTGGCTATTCGCAATGTTTTGTGGCTCCATACAAATTTTAAGATTTTTTGTTTGAGTTCCATGAAAAATGCCACTGGTAATTTGATGGGGATTGCATTTAATCTGTAGAGTGCCTTAGGTAGTATAGTCATTTTGACAATATTAATTATTCCAGTCCAAGAACATGGTATATCTTTCCATCTGTTGTGTCATTTTTGAATTCTTTTGTCAGTGTCTTATAGTTTTCAGAGTACAGGTCTTTTGCCTGCTTAGGTAGGTTAATTCCTAGGTATTATATTCTGTTTGCAGTGATGGTAAAAGGGATTGTTTCCTTAATTTCTCTTTCTGATTTTTGTCATTAATGTATAGAAATGCAAGAGATTTCTATGCATTAATTTTGTATCCTGCAACTTTATTAAATTCATTGATGAGCTCTAGTAGTTTCTGGTAGCATCTTTAGGATTTTTTATGTATACTATCATATGATCTGCAAACAGTGACAGTTTTACTTCTGCTTTTCCAATTTGGATTCCTTTTATTTGTTTTTTTCTCTGATTGCCATGGCTAGGACTTCCAAAACTATGGTGAATAAAAGTGGTGAGAGTAGACATTCTTGTCTTGTTCCTGATCTTAGAGTACATGATTTCATATTTTCACCACTGAGTATGATATTTGCAGTGGGTTTGTTGCATGCGGCTTTTATTATGTTGAGGTAGGTTCCCTCTATGCCCACTTTCTGGAGAGTTTTTCTCATAAATCGGTGTTGAATTTTGTCAAAACGTTTTTCTGTATCTATTGAGATGATCATATAGATTTTATTCTTCAATTTGCTAATGTGGTATATAACACCAACTGATTTGCAGATATTGAAAAATTCTTGCATCCCTGGGATAAATCCCACTTGTTCATGGTGTATGATCTGTTTAATGTATTGCTGGTTTCAGAATGCTAGTGTTTTGTTGAGGATTGTTTTGTGTCTATGTTCATCAGTGATATTGACCTGTAATTTTATTTTTTTGTGGTATCTTTGTCTAGTTTTGGTATCAGGGTGATGATGGCCTCATAAAATGAGTTTGGGAGTGTTCTTTCTTCCACAATTATTTGTAATAGTTTCAGAAGGATTGGTGTCAGCTCTTCTCTAAATGTTTGATACAATTCACCTGTGAAGCCATCTGGTCATGGACTTTGCCAGGAGTGTTTTAATTACAGTTTCAATTTCATTACATGTGACTGGTCTGTACATATTTTCTATTTCTTCTTGGTTCCGTCTTGGGAGATTGTATCTTTCTAAGAATTTGTCCATTTCTTCCAGGTTGTCCATTTTATTGGCATATAGTCACTTGATGTAGTCTCTTATGATCCTTTGTATTTCTGTGGTGTCAGTTGTAACTTCTCCTTCGTTTCTAATCTTATTGATTTGAGCCCTCTTCCTTTTTTTTCATGATGAGTCTGGTTAAAGTTTTATCAATTTTGTTTATCTTTTCAAAGAACCACATTCTAGTTTCATTGATCTTAGCTATTGTTTTCTTCATATCTATTTCATTTATTTCTGCTCTAATCTTTATGATATTTTTCTTCTACCAACTTTGGGTTTTGTTTGTTCTTTCTCTAGTTACTTTAGGTGTAATGTTAGGTTGTTTATTCGAGATTTTTCTTGTTTCTTGAGGTAAGACTGTATTGCTATAAACTCCCCTCTTAGAACTGCTTTTGCTGCATCCCATACGTTTTGGGTGGTTGTGTTTTCATTGTCATTTGTCTCTATGTATCTTTTTAAATTTCCTCTTTGATTTATTCAGTGATCCAGTGGTCATTTGGTAACATATGTTTTAGCTTCCATTTGTTTGTGCTTTTTTTTTTGCAGTTCACAGGCCTCTCACTGTTGTGGCCTCTCCCGTTGCAGAGCATGGGCTCCGGACGCACAGGCTCAGCAGCCATGGATCATGGGCCCAGCCACTCTGTGGCACGTGGGATCTTCCTGGACCAGGACACGAATCCATGTCCTCTGCATTGGCAGGCAGACTCTCAACCACTGCACTGCGCCACCAGGGAAGCCCCATGTTTGTGCTTTTAATAGTTTTCTTCCTGTAACTGATTTCTAATCTCATAGTGTTGTGGTTGGAAAAGATGCTTATACAATTTCAATTTTCTTAAATTTTACTGAGTCTTGGTTTGCTACCCAAGATGTGACCTATCCTTGAAAATGTTCCATGTGCACTTGAGAAATGTATTCTGCTGCTTTCAGGTGGAATGTCCTACAGATATCAATTAAGTCTATCTGATCTAATGTGTCATTTAAGGCTTGTGTTTCCTTATTAATTTTCTCTCTGGATGATCTGTCTATTGCTGTAAGTGGGGCATTAAAGTCCCTCAGTACTATTTTGTTACTGTTAATTTCTCCTTTTATGTTTGTTAATATTTGCCTTATATATTGACGTGCTCCTATGTTGAGTGCATATATATTTACAATTGTTATGTCTTCTTGGATTGATCCCTTGATCTTTATGTAGTGTCCTTCCTTGTCTCTTGTAACAGTCTTTATTTTAATGTCTATTTTGTCTAATATGAGTATTGCTACTCCAGCTTTCTTTTGATCTCCATTTGCATGGAATATCTTTTTCCATCCTCTCACTCTCAGTCTATATGTGTCCCTAGATCTGAAGTGGGTCTTTTGTAGACAGCATATATACAGGCCTTGTTTTTGTATCCATTCCATCAGTCTATGTATTTGGTTAGAGCATTTAATCCATTTATATTTAAAGTAGTTATCAATATGTATGTTCCTAATACCATTTTCTTAATTGTTTTGCATTTGTTTTTGTAGGTCTTTTTTCTTCCCTTCCTCTTTTGTCCTCTTCTCTTGTGATTTGATGACTAACTTTAGTTTTGTGTTTGGATTCCTTTTAATTTTGTATCTATTGTAGATATTCAGTTTGTGGTTACCATGAAGTTTTGATATAGTAGTCTATATATAAACAAGATTGTTTTAAGTGTATGGCCTTTTAATTTCAAATGCATTTCCAATATCTGGCATTTGTGTGCTCTTCTCACATTTGCTGGTTTTGATATCATATATGTGTGTGGATATTTTCCTACCTTTACTTTATGTTTGCCTTTACTGGTGAGCTTTTCCATTCGTAATTTTCTTGTTTCTAGTAGTGGCCTTTTCTTTTCCACTTAGAGAAGTTCCTTTAACATATGTTGCAAAGCTTGTCTGGTGGTGCTGAATTCTCTTAGTTTTTGCTTTTCTGTAAAGCTTTTGGTTTCTCTGTCAAATCTAAATGAGAGCCTTGTTGGGTAGAATATTCTTGGTTGTAGTTTCTTCCCTTTCATCACTTGAAATATAATGTGACACCCCCTTCAGGCCTGCAGAGTTTCTGCTGAAAAATCAGCTGATAACTTTATGGGAGTTCCCTTGTATGTTATTTGTTGCTTTCCCCTTGTTGCTTTTAATATTTTTTGTCTTTATTTTTTGTCACTTTGATTATTACGTGTCTTGTTGTGTTCCTCCTTGTGTTTATCCTGCCTGGGACTTTCTGTGCTTCCTGGACTTGGGTGACTGTTTCCTTTCCCATGTTAGGGAACTTTTCAGCTACTATCTCCTCAAATACTTTCTCAGGTCCTTTCTCTCTCTTCTTCTTCTTCTGGGACCCCTATAATGTGAATGTTAGTGCACTTAATGTTGTCCCAGAGGTTTCTGAGACTGTCCTCATTTCTTTCATTCTTTTTCTTTATTTTGTTCCATGGCAGTGATGTCCACCTTTCTGTCTTCCAGCTCACTTATCCATTATTCTGCCTCAGTTACTCTACTACTGATTCCTTCTCAGGCATTTTTCATTTCAGTTATTGTATTGTTCATCTCTGTTTGTTCTTTAGTTCTCCTGGGTCATTGTTGAACATTACTTGCATCTTCTCAATCTGTGCCTCCATTCTCTTGCTGAGATCTTGGATCATCTTCACTATCATTACTCTGAGTTCTTTCCTGGTAGATTGCCAATCTCCACTTCACTTACTTGTTCTTCTTTATATTGTTCCTCTTTCTGGGTCATATTCTTCTGCTGTCTCATTTTGTCTAACTTCTGTGATTGCAGTTTCCAATACACTGGCTGCAGGATTGTAGTTCTTCTTGCTTCTGCTGTCTGCCCTCTGGTGGATGAGGCTCTCTGATGGGTGGAGCTGGGCCTTGTCCCTCTGGTGGGCAGAGCCATGCTCGGGGAGACTTTAAGCAGCCTGCCTGCTGATGGGTGGGGCTCTGTTCCCAGCTTGTTGGTTGTTTGGCCTGAGGCATCCCAACACTGGAGCCTACATGCTATTGGGTAGGGCTAGGTTTGGGGGGGAAATGGCAGCCTCTGGGAGGACTCACCCTGATGAGTACTCACCAGAACTGCCACTGCCAGTGTTTTTCTCTTCACAGTAAGCCACAGCCACCTCCCTGCCTCTGCAGGAGACCCTCCAATACTAGCAGGTTGGTCTGGCCCAGTCTCTTATGAGTTCACTGATTTTCCCCTGGGTCCTGGTGTGCATGGGACCTTGTAGGTGCCCTCTAAGTGTGGCAGTGGAATTCCTATGATCAAACCCTGCTGGCCTTCAAAGCCAGATTCTCTTGGGGCTCCTCCTCCCATTGCCAGACCCCCAAGCTGGGAAGCCTGACATGGGGCTCAGGACTTTCACTCCTGTGGGAGAACTTCTCTGGTATAATTATTTTGCAGTTTGTGTGTCACCCACCCAGCGGGTATGAGATATTATTTTATCATGATTGTGTTTCTCCTACCAACTCATCGTGGCTTCTTTTTTGTCCTTGGATATAGGGTATCCTTTTTGGTAGGTTCCAGTGATTTTTTTGTTGTTAATGTTGGTTGTTCAGCAGTTAGTTGTGATTCTGGTGTTTTTGTAAGAAGGAGTGAGCTCACGTCCTTCTACTCAGCCATCTTGCTGGCCAAGGCACTATTTTTTCTTGATTGCTCCCCACTGTCTCTGCATCCCTCCTTGCCCTGATCAACAACTGTTTGAACTTGCCCTTTGGAACTCAGGGAAGGTCATGGAGGCTGAAACCTGTTCCTTACAAACAAGAAATGGGCGACACAAAAAGGCTTCTGTGCTCAGGAGCCCCCACAGTGTCCTGCTTGGTTTCAGGAGTATCAAAGAAAATGGAAGATTGAAATCAAAGACCGTGTGGTCCCTTCCCAAGTACAAAAGCCTTTCTGTGTCCCCCATTTCTTGTTTGTAGGAAGGTTGCAGCCTCCTAGACCTTCCCTCAGTTCCTGTTTTTGACACACCCATACAATATCCATTCTCCCTTCTTTTGACAAATCTGCCATAATTTTTCTGTAGGAAATCACCATCCCCACTCAGTCCACAAACGTCTGGTGAAACTGACACCACACTTAGCTGCAGGAGAGGGCATGGAACACAGGAATGGCCAGCCAATGAATAACATTCCATGGCCATGACAATCGGTTAAAGGAGAGGCACATGACCCAGTCAGAGCCAAAGAATGAGAGGCAATGAGACTTTACTGTGTCCTTTGGGAAGAGAGGCATGCTCTCTTTTCCACCAGGCTTGAACCTGAAACAATGAGGAATTTAAGCCACAAGCATTCATCTTGCCATTAGTGGAGTTTGATTATTGTACCCAAGTTCGTGTACATAATGCACAATGAAGCCAAAACCAAAACATTGAAAAGGAGCAAGGTGAGGGAGAGGAGTCACAGGATGTATGATCAGCTTGTGCACAATTCTCTGACTGACTGATGGTGAGGTAACAGGGTGGTGTTACAGGGGTTAAGATTATCATTCTTCAGGCTCCAGCTGGTCTAGGGGCTATGTACTCATGGTCATCAAGTAGTTAACTTCTTTCATCTGGTGGGGGTTTTAGTATCTGTTAAACAACTCATAAATGTGCATCAGATACTGTTATCTATGTACTTCAGAGGGGAAGTAAAGATTCTGTGACTGCCATATGGCTGATTTACTGTTTAAATTGTTTCCAGTTCAACTGGCCCAACTGATACTTTTGCCACTACATGTTCACATCCTTTGAATCATTAATTTTTGAGCCAGGTTTTGTGAGTTAGGGGAGGCCTTGGAGACTACAGCTTTTCCACAAACGAAAGGCAGACAGAGGACATGGGAGGAAGCATCTGTCCCAGGAAAGCCCCTTAGGGTCCTCCTCAGTTACATTATCATGTAGCCAAACAGAAAAGAATAGTCAAGAAATGGAGATAAACTGAGTCCAGTGACACTTTTTGAGCCTCCGAATCAAGAGTTAGCCTGACTGTATACTCTTTTTGGTCATTGTGTGACTCAGTATATTCCCTTTTCTGCCCAAACCAGGTTGAGTTAGAGTTGTTTGGTTTAGAAGGAATGGAAAATCTAGCTGATGAACCTGTCTAGTTCATTCCTCTTCATTTTGTGCTTTAAACCAGCTACCTAGATAATTGGAAGAGTTGGCTTTTGATGAAACACCACCAAGAAGTATTCTTTCACTCCAGAGAAAATGGCATAGAAACTGTCATGTCAGAGATTCCAAGTCTGCAAGAGGCCAGCTGTAGGATCTTTAGAGACAGAACTACAGAATTTTAAAGGCAGATGTGACCTTAGAGGGGACCATATATTTAAGGGTCACAAATCCAAAAACATGCAGAGCCAGGAAGGAAACATGAATGAGTGAAGAGGTCAGAAGTGAGAAGAGCAGCAGCACAAACACAATGAAAAATGGCTAATGACGCTCAACCTCAGGCACCAGGAGCAGGAGGGAGTGGTGGGCACTGAGTTTCACTGGAGGCCCTGCCTACACTAGTAGCCTCTACTCAGCATCAACTGACCCTGGCATATGGGAATGGAGGTTGAAGATGCAAGATTTTATGTGAAATCTTTCTGTCTTTAGAAGTTGCCAAATACTTTGCTTTTTAAAAACTGTGTGACACAAGCATAACATATATTATGGACACAGCCTGTAAATTGCCAAATTATACACTGTGCAGATGGGGGCAAAGTATTGGTAAGACAGTAAACTAAACCCAAAAATGGGCAATGTCTTACCCCAGTGTTATCCAACTGCTAGCAAGAGGCAAAGACTGAAACTGAGAAGACATGTGTAGAGGCCTTCCCGGTGAAAGGACCCCTAGTGTGTCCCCTGCTTACTGATGATCAGGAAAAACTGTGGGAATATACTAAGTTTTCCTAGGCCTTCCGTGAGTAGAGAGAAAAGAACTAGCCCTAACGGTTGATGGGAAAAGCTGAGGAATGCAGAAACAAAGATAGGACAGTCAGATAGAGAAATAACTATAATTTAAACAATAAATCAGCCTCAAGGACTCCCAGTTCTGTCTCAAAGGTAAAGTCTAATACACATTCTTCAGTTGTTTCCCAGAAATCAGAACCCAACCAGATGAAGAGTTGGTGACTATAAGCACATAGCCCCCAGACCAGCTGGAGCCTGAAGATTGATAATGCTGACTCCTGTGGCTTCACCTGGTTACCTCACCACCCACCAATCAGAAAATTGTGCATGAGCTGAACACATTCTCCACAACCCTCTCCCTCACCTTGCCTTTAAAACCCCTTCCCTGAAAGACTCCCACTGGGGAGTCTTTTAAGCATTAGCTGCTTATTCTTGCTTGGCACCCAAAAATAAGTGCTGTACTTTCCTTCAACACAACCTGGTGTTAATAGATTGGCTTTTCTGTGTGCCTGGCAAGCAGACCCAAGTTTGGTTCAGTAAAAAGACTAGTCTCAAATTCCAGTCTCCTGATTTGTTCCCCTGTACTGAACAAACTGAAGGTCACACTTTAATAAAATTAACTCTTCATACCTGGAGATCAATGCCAGTTTGTATAGCATCTTCAAATAGGTGAAATGTAATCCTTACAGTAACCCCTGGAATGTAGGTACTATTCCTATTTCTACTTTACAGATAAGGAAACTGAAGTTCCTGGAGGTTGAGTGACTTTCCTGAAGAGTAGAAAAGTCAGAACTTGTACTACCAGGACTTAACACATCATCTTTCCTTCCAACTCTAACCAGCTTTTCCTCCTAAGTCCCAGATCTCAGTAAAAGGTAGCACAAGTCTTCCTCCCAACTCTCACGCCACACACACACCGCACGTGCGCGTGCACACACACACACTCCTCAGCTGCTCTGATTCTGCTTTCTAAACTTCTCTCTGATCTCTCTTTTCTCTCCATCTCCACTGCCAGTTGCCATGATCCAACACCTGGATTACCTACCACATCAGGCTCCCTAGTCTCGTCTTTTCCCTCTGCAGTCTACTCTCTAAACCACAGACAAAGGGAGCTCCCTAAAATGCTATTCCAGCCTTAGGCTTGCACTATCTTGCCTTGTCATGAGCTTCCATCTTTCAGAGCACTGAGAAGTCTTACAAATAAGGGATTTGTCACTGCATTCCTAGGGCCCTGTACCCAGCTCACAGTAGATGCTCAGTGGATGTGGAGGAAAAGGAGGAAAGGAGAAGGGTGGAAAATGGAGAAGAAGAGTAGGAGAAAGAGAAAGAAGAGGGGATAAAGTTCCCAGATTTTTAGGGGAAGTGAGTTTAAAGATCACCTAGTCTCACCATATTTCGCAGATGAAGAAACAAGGTCTAAAAAGAAAAGAGCTCTTTTAAAGTTCATACAGGTTATAAGCAGGGGAACCAGTATCAAATTTAGGTCTTCTCAAGCCCCATTCCTGGTACTGTTAAAAAATCATGCATCTAAATGAAGGCTTCAACCTCCTCAAAGATTGGGCATAATTACCTGCTATTTCCAAACAAAGCCATCATGAGAGCATCTGATACTAATTGTAAAGGTCTCATTACCACCCTGGGTAAAAATGATATGTTAGCCTTAAGACAAGACTTGACATTCAGTAAACACTTTATCATTTGCCTCTGGTTTTAAAACAAGCGATACAGCATTATCACATCTCAACTGGTACCTGTTCACAGACAAACAGGCATGGATGACCTTGGTGCTCTTCAAGCTACTCTTCCCAGGGATTAAAACCTCTAACTTTTATCTGATCATTATTTAACCAGTAAAAAATCCAAAAGTAGCTCCTTTGTGTTCATTAAGCCATCCAGTTTGCAGAACATCCAAAACAGATTTTTGTTTTCTTGAGATGCCCAGGTCCAGAGACGGATTTATTTTCACTATGAAACATGACATTCCATTTGGTCCTAATTCTTTGGCACTATAATCTTTTGGATACGTTGTACTGAATATTTTTGTTGCAGATGGTTATATAATAGCAACATTGGAGGCTGGTGTATAATTAGTCATGAAAAATTGTGTCCAGCTCAGGAAATAAAAATCAGCAATCCTTGGAATTGTTGCCAGATACTTTTATTACCTTCCTAGATATTTGGAGGCTGGGAATCTGCTCTAAGAGTTAATGAAAAGGCAGAGAGGCAAAAAAGGATGATTTCCTCTCCCAAGGAGGTACTCTGGCTCTTATCCATCTCTTGGAATATGTAGAGCTACTATTTTTAAAAATACAGTAACTGTAATCCAAAAATGGCAGGCTAGGTTTGCACATAGTTGAAGGAAGGCTTTCCCTGGGGTGCACCTACATTGTTATTTAATTCTCTATGACCACAGCTGCCTGCTGTTTTCACTCTGCATAATGCCAAGAAAAGATGAGATTATATGTGGAAAAGCATAGTGGGAAACTAAGCACCAGTTTCCAGCTTTGAACCCTGGGTTCAAGTCTTGACTCTGCCTCTGATTGGCAAGTTATTTAATCTCATGGAATTTTTAAAGATCCAATAAGTAACATATGTAAAGCTTATTCAAATAAACCTGACCAGCACAAATGCACCTCCCCTTAGAAACCTTATGAAAGATGTCATTTATGGGTTTTTCTGGGTTAATATTTGATTAATGTCTGTCTATATAGCAGATATTGTCAATGCCCTACTCATATCCCTCTGATCCTATCATTTTCGGGGACTCAGTCAATTTCTGTATCTCTGGTTCTGACAGCTCTTCTTGGAATCCTGGAAGGCTACTGTCTAGCAGGGTAAAGTGCTAAGGAATTAACAGCTTCTGGCAGCAGTCTGGAGTTGGGATATAAATACCCCAACTCCTTCGCCCCTCGGGAGGGATACCCCTGAAGTGTGTGTTTTGATATTTTCTCAGTCTCCCATGGGTTTAAGCTTAATAGGAAGCCCTTTGCTGACCACCTTCCCTTACTTGTATCACTTCTCCACTTCTCTACCTGTTTCCTGCACCTCCCAAATGAACTACTGGCACTAAAATCCTTGTCTCAGGATCTGCTTCTGAGGCATCCCAGGCTAAGACATCCTAAGACTGTAAGCCTATGATAACTCTAGATGATTCTCTCACCACTATGTCTGGTAATAGTTACGCAGTGAATAACTGAGGGGAAAGGGACTGTAAGAGAGCAAATTTATCACTCCAAAATGTCTCTTTGGCATGCGGATTATTTTGAGCTGAAAACAGTCAAAGCCCAAAAGACCCAAGAAGAGACATGACCTTCCCCCTTAGCTACATAAAGAATTTAGATATAGGGCCTATTACAGGAATAGAGCTATCACCAGAGATAACTGTAGTATAAACCAGGTGTGGTAGACAGGAAGGAGTCTAGAAAGTCTGTTAAAATTCCTCTCCGTGTCGCATCTTCTCTGCATGGCCCAGCTTGTTTACAAACATTTGCTTTTCCATGTGAATTGCCTTCCTCCCCTTTGAAGTCTCAAACCCCTACCCCCAACATCCTCTTTTGTCTTTAGCTGAAGATGGCATTAAGGTGAAGGTTTCAGCCATTTTGGCAAGTTATTCAGTTTTCCTGGCTCTCTCCCATGTACAGAATGCTGTTAAACTTTGTTTGGTTTTTCTCTTGTTAATCTGTCTCATATCAATTTTATTCTTAAACCAGCCAGAAGAACCCAGTAGGGTAGAGGAAAATTTTTCCTCCCCAAAGCAGAAAAACATTTATTATTATTATCATTGTTGTTGATGTTGTTATTTGATATAAAACATAGGACCCACATTTCACTGAGCAAATTCAGCAACATATCTGATTCCTGGACGAAATCAGGTCTGGGGCCCCTGTTTTTCACTTACAAAAAAATGAGAAAAGACTTGGGAATTGGAGTCTTTGAGGAAAGGCTGCTCAGTAAGAGGTAACATCTGCCCTTTTCTGATGTCTGAGTTAGGACTCCAAAGGTAGAGATGCAAGTCTTTAGTGTGAAATCCTCCAAGGCTGTCAGCTCTGCAACAGACACTTAACAAGACTTCAGAAAGCAGTGACCTTGGCCAGCACACAGTCTCAAGGAGGTAATTCAGAATTCGAGCCAAATCAACAAGCTACTATTGAGGCTGAAAGTGGGAGAAGTTGTAGATATAGTTTGTGGCATAAAGGACAGTCATGTCACCTTTGGAAAAAGTGCAAGTCAAGTCAGCATGTCACCTCCCACTGCTAGCTATGCAGAGATTCTAATGAAACATTCTTGGGATTAATCCACACCAAAGGCCTGCTTCACCCAGCTCCTGACAAGGGGTAATTTATCACTTAAAAATATGTCATCGACTTTAATAGGCTTCAAATATCACCTTAAAATTACTGACTCCTTATAAGGTCTGGTTTTTCAGTACAGCTCTTACCTACCTGCACATTTTGCCTCCTTCAGGAGTGTGACTGGAGAGTAAGAGAATCAAAAAGCCCTCAAGCTTCAGGGCGATAAAATACCTTATTAGACAAAGAATCACAAAATTAAATATCTATAGTAGCCAGCAGGGAGTGTGAATGAATGAAGCGACTGGTAAGGCTCTGTCAGGACCTGGAGAGGGTCTGCTGGTTTCAAGGAAGCAACTATTTTTCTTTTTTCTTTCTTTCTTTTTTTAAAAATATCTTTATTGGAGTATAATTGCTTTATAATGTTGTGTTAGTTTCTGTTGAACAACAAAGTGAATCAGCTATACGTATGCATATATCCTCACATCTCCTCCCTCTACAGCCTCCCTCCATCCTCCTTATCCCACCCCTCTAGGTTGGCACAAAGCATCAAGCAGATCTCCAGGTGCTATGCAGCAGCTTCCCACTAGCCATCCATTTTACATTTGGTAGTGTATATATGTCAATGCTACAATCTCACTTTGTCCCAGCTTCACCGTGCCCCCGTGTCCTTTATTCCAGCCCTGCCACGAGGTTCATCAGTTTTTTTACATTCCATATATGTGCATTAGCATACAGTATTTGTTTTTCTCTTTCTGACATACTTCACTCTGTATGACAGACTCTAGGTCCATCCATCTCATTACAAATGACTCAATTTCATTGCTTTTTATGGCTGAGTAATATTCCATTGTATATAAGTGTTACATCTTCTTTATCCATTCATCTGTTGATGGACACTTAGGTTGCTTCCATGTCCTGGCAATTGTAAATAGTGCTGCAATTAACATTGTGGTACATGACTCTTTCTGAATTACGGTTTTCTCAGGGTATATGCCCAGTAGTGGGATTGATGGGTCATATGGTACTTCTATTTTTAGTTTTTTAAGGAACCTCCATACTGTTCTCCATAGTGGCTGTATCAATTTATACTCACATCAACAGTGCAGGAGGGTTCCCTTTTCTACACAGCCTCTCCAGCTTTGATTGTTTGCAGATTTTTTGGTGATGGTCATTCTGACCAGTGTGAAGTGATACCTCACTGTGGTTTTGATTTGCATTTCTCTAATGATTAGTGATGTTGAGCATCTTTTCATGTGTTTGTTGGCAATCTGTATGTCTTCTTTGGAGAAATATATATTGAGGTCTTCTGCCCATTTTGTATAGGGTTGTTTGTTTTACTAATATTGAGCTGCATGAGCTGTTTGTATATTTTAGAGATTAATCCTTTGTCAGTGGCTTCATTTGCAAATATTTTCTCCCATTCTGAGGGTTGTCTTTTCATCTTGTTTATGGTTTCCTTTGCTGTGCAAAAGGTTTTAAGTTTCATTAGGTCCCATTTGTTTATGTTTAATTTTTTTTCCATTACTCTAGGAGGGGGGTCAAAAAAGATGTTGCTGTGATTTATGTCTTTTGAAACTGTGATTAAAAATCTTCCAACAAATGAAAGCCCAGGACCAGATGGCTTCACAGGCAAATTCTATCAAATATTTAGAGAAGAGCTAACACCTATCTTTCTCAAACTCTTCCAAAATATAGCAGAGGGAGGAACACTCCCAAACTCATTCTACAAGGCCACAATCATACTGATACCAAATCCAGACAAACAGGACATAAAAAAAGAAAACTACAGACCAGTATCACTGATGAACATAGATGCAAAGATCATCAACAAAATACTAGCAAACAGAATCCAACAGAACATTAAGGGGTCATACACCATGATCAAGTGGGGTTTATCCCAGGAATGCAAGGATTCTTCAATATACAGAAATCAATCAATGTGATACACCATATTAACAAACTGTAGGATAAAAACCATATGATAATCTCATTAGATGCAGAAATATCTTTTGACAAAATTCAACACCCATTTATGATAAAAACTCTCCAGAAAGTAGGCACAGAGGGAATTAACCTCAACATAATAGAGACCATATATGACAAACCCACAGCCAAGATCATTGTCAATGGTGAAAAACTGAAAGCATTTCCTCTAAAATCAAGAGAAGACAAGGATGTCCACTCTCAGCACTATTATTCAACATAGTTCTGGAAGTTTTAGCCACAGCAATCACAGAAGAAAAAGGATTCCAAATTAGAAAAGAAGAAGTAAAACTGTCACTGTTTGTAGGTGACATGATACTATACATAGAGAATCCTAAAGATGCTACCAGAAAACTACTAGAGCTAATATATGAATTTGGTAAAGTAGCAGGATACAAAATTAAGGCACAGGTATCTCTTGCATTCCTATACACTAATGTTGAAAAATCTGAAAGAGAAATTAAGGAAACACTCCCATTTACCATTGCAACAAAAAGAATAATATACCTAGAATAAGCCTACCTAAGGAGACAAAAACTTGTATGCAGAAAACTATAAGACACTGATGAAAGAAATTAAAGATGATACCAACAGATGGAGAGATACACATGTCCTTGGATTGGAAGAATCAACATCGTGAAAATGACTATACTACTCAAAGCAATCTACAGATTCAATTCAATCCCTATCAAACTACCAATGGCATTTTTCACAGAACTAGAAGAAAAATTTCAGAGTTTGCATGGAAACACAAAAGACCCCGAATAGTCAAAGCAATATTGAGAAAGAAAAATGGAGCTGGAGGAAGCAGGTGCCCTGACTTCAGACTATACTACAAAGCTACAGTAATCAAGACAGTATGGTACTGGCACAAAAATAGAAATATAGATCAATGGAACAGAATAGAAAGCCAGAGATAAAGCCATGCACATAAGGTCACCCTATCTTTGATAAAGGAAGCAAGAATATACAATGGAGAAAAGATAGCCTCTTCAATAACTGTGCTGGGAAAGCTGGACAGCTACATGTAAAAGAATGAAATTAGGACACTTCCTAACAGCATACACAAAAAATAAACTCAAAATTGATTAAAGGCCTAAATGTAAGGCCAGACACTATAAAACTCTTGGAGGGAAACATAGGCAGAACACTCTATGACATATATCACAGCAAGATCCTTTTTGACCCACCTCCTAGAGAAATGGAAATGAAAAGAAAAATAAACAAATGGGACCTAATGAAACTTAAAAACTTTTGCACAGCAAAGGAAACTATAAACAAGACTAAAAGACAACCCTCAGAATGGGAGAAAATATTTGCAAATGAAGCCACTGACAAAGGATTAATCTCCAAAATATACAAGCAGCTCATGCAGCTCAGTATCAATAAAACAAAAAACACAATCCAAAAATGGGCAGAAGACCTAAATAGACTTTTCTCCAAAGAAGATATACAGATTGCCAACAAACACATGAAAGTATGCTCAACATCATTAATCGTTAGAGAAATACAAATCAAAACTACAATGAGGTGTCACCTCACACCGGTCAGAATGGCTATCATCAAAAAATCTACAAACAATAAATGCTGGAGAGAGTGTGGAGAAAAGGGAACCCTCTTGCACTGTTGGTGGGAATGCAAATTGATAGAACCACTATGGAGAACAGTATTCAGGTTCCTTTAGAAACTAAAACTACAACTACCATATGACCCAGCAATCTCACTACTGGGCATATACGCTGAGAAAACCATAATTCAGAAAGAGTCATGTACCAAAGTGTTCATTGCAGCACTATACAATAGCCAGGATATGGCAGCAACCTAAGTGTCCATCAACAGATGAATGGATAAAGAAGATGTGGCACATATATACAATGGAATATTACTCTGCCATAAAAAGAAACAAAATTGAATTATTTGTAATGAGGTGGATGGACCTAGAGTCTGTCATACAGAGTGAAGTAAGTCAGAAAGAGGAAATCAGATACCGTATGCTAACACATATATATGGAATCTAAAAAAAAAAGTTTGTGATGAACCTAGGGAAGAAAGACGCCAATGTAGAGAATGAACTTGAGGCCATGGGGAGGGGAAGGGTAAGCTGAGACGAAGTGAGAGAGTAGCATTGACATATATACACTATCAAATGTAAAATAGATAGCTAGTGGGAAGCAGCTGCATCGCACGGGGAGATCAGCTCGGTGCTTTATGACCACCTAGAAAGGTGGGATAGGGAGGGTGGGAGGGAAGTTCAAGAGAGAGGGGATATGGGGGTATATGTATACATATAGGTGATTCACTTTGTTATAGAGCAGAAACTAAAAAAATAGTGTAAAGCAATTATACTCCAATAAAGATGTTTTTTAAAAAAAGATTGCTTTGGCTATCGAGGTCTTTTGTGTTTCCATAAATTGTAAAATTTTTTGTTCTACTTCTGTGAAAAATGCCATTGGTAATTTGATAGGGATTGCATTGAATCTGTAGATTGCTTTGGGTAGTATAGTCATTTTCACAATGTTGTTTCTTCCAATCCCAGAACATGGTATATCTTTCCGTCTGTTTGTATCGTGTTTGATTTCTTTCATCACTGTCTTATAGTTTTCTGCATACAAATCACTGTTTGCAGATGACATGATACAGAAAATCCTAAAGATGCCACCAGAAAACTACTAGAGCTAATCCATGAATTCAGTAAAGTAGCAGGTTACAAAATTAATGCACAGAAATCTCTTGCATTCCTATACACTAACAATGAAAAATCAGAAAGAGAATTCAAGGAAACACTCCCATTTACCATTGCAACAAAAAGAATAAAATACCTACGAATAAACCTACTTACGGAGACAAAAGACCTGTATGAAGGAAGCAACTGCTTTTCAATCACAAGTAATCGTTGCCAGGCAGAAGATCACATCCAGTGTGACCAGATTTTTTTTTTCAAGAGAAGCGGTATGCCCAGTTTATAAGCAAAAATTCCCATTCTGAAATACTGATAATTGATTTAACATTTTTCAAATAATAAAACCAAATAATAAAAAAAAATAATAATGAAATCACTCTACAAGTTATGCTGGTCACCTGGTGCTCAGAAGCACTGCTGTAGGGGTTGTTTAGGTACTGAAAACTTTCTACTTAAATTGGTAAGCAGTCATTATCTCAGGTCCTCCAAATGACCCCCACCACTACCCTGGCACCCCCGGCCTGCCGAGGACCTTTCAAATTGTTGCATCATCCAGTAACTTAACCAACAGGTCACCTGAAAGATCCTGGCCAGAATCTTCATGGATTGGTCAGCGCCTGAAATACATTTGTGAAGTATTTTTAATATCACCTCTGTGTACAGAACAAAACATGTGTGCCTGGATCCTACAGGAAACTAATTTGGAACATTTGATTTATTATAATTTCCCTTATTTGATAGGGAGACAAAGGCCAACACAGAAGAAAGTACATGATTGAAGTCATGAAGCAAGTCACTGACAGAGTCCTGATAGGAACCCAGGACTCCAAGGTCATAGGCCAGAGCTCTGTCCTCTTTATCAATGGCTAGCAAACTTCCACAGATTTCTTCCCTCTAATCCACCCCCACCAAAACTCTGGAGTGAGCTCAGGCATCAGTATTTTTTTCAAAACTCCATAGAAAAATTTGATGATCAGTAGATCTGCAAACACTGTTACAAACCATGCCATTGGTACACCGGTAAACTTTAGCCACCCAGCTTCCTCAGTGGGAGAAATTTGGAAAGAAGGTTGAAATTTCTATGAAGGTATTGTTTAAATAATTCTTATCAGAGTCTCACATAGAAGATACACGTATATATGTTGGGAGAGCAAAACAGTTTTTCACCAAGTCCTGAACTCTGTCTTAGTGTTGTACTAAAAAGAAGAAAATAAAAGGGGAAAATTTTCAAAGATTGACAATGATTGAGCAGTAGAGGAATGGGGATAACACGATCACCAGCATTGGAACAGGACAGGACAGATCAATTTCAGCTCTATCACTTACTAATTGTATAGTCTCAGACATCTCATGTAAAGTTTCTGGGTCTCAAATTCTCTATCCACCAAATGGAGACAGAAATGCCTATCAGGCAAAATAATTACAGATTTCAGAGATAAGTCAGTCAATTCTGGATGACCCTGGCAGTGAGTTCAGGGAGAGCAGGAGCCTCTTCCAGAGAACCAGGTAAATGTGCCGCTTCTGTTCTGCCCACAGGGATGGCAGTATAGCCTTATCGGTCCCTGCCCAGCACCCAAACCCAGCCACAAAGGGAAGGACAGCCCAGGCTTATGTGGTACCTGATGTTCATACAGATGAGTCCAGCTCAGGTGTCAATAATTGACTCTGGGGTTTTGTTAATGGTGAGGTGGAGTTATCCATGAATGTCTACTGGCATCCTATTTGTAACTGTAGAGCTGATCTTAGTCATAAGGCACTTTGCACAGGGCCTGACATACAGATGCAGCCATCTTGACCACAATAATGATTATAAGTTATGGCATAGTGGTTCAGAATTCCACTCTAGAGCCAGAGAGACCAAGATGCAGCTATGTGACTTTGGACATTATTTCTAAATGTCTCTAAGTCTCAAATTCATCAACAGTGAAATGAAAGTAATAACAGTATCTCCTGCATTACATTATTACAAGAATTAAATGAGCTAATGCAGGAAAAGATTTAGCATAGTGCCTGGTATATAATAGATATTCAGTAAACATTCCTCTTGGTGATAACACCGTTAATGTTAATACAGTATTAATTTCACAATGCAACCTCAAGTTTGGGGGAGCCTTGACAATAACATGTAAGATTTGATGCTGGGTCTAGTAGTCCCCATGGCTCAATGAAAGGCCAGGCCTAAGCCCACAGCTTGGCCCACAAAGAGCAGTGTCCCATCTGGTCCCATGTAGTGCACACAAGTACTGAGGAGTTTAGAAGGTCTTTTCAAGTCCTTGAGTTCAGCAGAAGAATATTTGCACCCCAGTCTCAGGCCATAGCCACCAATAGACTTCCCCAGTTTTAAAATCCTCTGCCAGAAAGGCTGCTGGAAACCCATCCACGCACAGTAAGCCTTGCTCCTCGGGCTCAGCTAACAGAGGCCAAGGAGGAATGCTCAGAGATCTCAAGCTTCTGGTGGCCCAGAAGAATCCAGGAGATATCATCTGTGGGTCCCAGATCTCTACTCACTTCTGGACAGAGCCACACAGCAGGTTACTTATGCAGGCAGGCAACCAACTCAGGATTCCAAGACAGACAGACTTCACGTTATTTGACCTAAATGTCTAATCTTCTCTGAGTGTTCCAGGATGCAGCACAGGGCCCACCATCAAGGAGATGAGCTTCCTGAGAGAACACGTGGATTCAAAGCCCAGCTCCACCACATCCTCAGTGTGTCATTGTAAGGATCAGAAACACGTGATTGTGTAAAATGCTATAGAGTGTAGATCAGAGTAATTACTATTAACATTCATTATCATTTCACAGGCTATGGGTTTTTCATCACATTCAGTGTGCAAAAATGTAACTTTCTATAACTGAATTCAATTTTTAAGTTAAGTTCCCTTTTTTCAAGTATGTAAACTTAATAATCTAGCTACCTCCAAGTAAACTTATTCTCTCCCAGCTAAAGGCAGAAATTTCAGGTTAGAAGTCAGTATTTTCTACTCCCTGCCTCTTCTCCTATATGGAGGATCTCAGACAGCACAGGGAGGAGGTGAGGGACATGGTGGTGTTCTCTTGAATCTCAGCATCAGGGAGGTATTGGGGCCACAGTCACTCTGACATCAAAAGGGCTCCTTCAAACCAAAAGCCACCTCCTGGCCATTTCCAAAGTTAGATACAAAAAACTTTTGGCTGCTTTCCCTTGCCACTAATGAGGGGCTGTCTCAGGCCCTTTGGTATCCAGACTCATACAACACCATTCATTTGCTGCCACTGCCAAGAATTACTGCACTGGACTGGGGTAGAGATGCTTTGGGGCTCCCTGGACACATCTGGGAAATGAGCTTAACTCCCCTCTGCAACAGGTCCCTCCAAACTTATTGGGGGACTTGACAGTCACCAGCCATCTTCAAGGCTCACCTGTGACATAGAGGCAAGAACCAAATAGATGCTGTCCCTGCCCTTATGGAGGTAGTCACAGAAAACAAGCAGCACACAACTGAACAAATACGGGATTACAAATTGAGAAACTGTTATAAAGATAACAAATAGAAGGTAATGACAGAAGAAAACAGGGTGGGGAGAGCTGGGTAACCTGTTTATAAAAAGCGATAAGGATGAGGGGAGGCTGTCTGAGGAGGTGATAAATAAGCTGAAACCTGAAGGACAGGAAAGAACCCACCATATACAAATTCAGATTAGAGAGAGGGATGGGATGGACACTCCAGGCAGAGAAAACAGCATGTGGGGAAAAGGCCCTTAGCAACACCTGAGCTGGTTGTTGTCTTGGAACACAGAGTAGGGGGGCTGGAACACAACCAACAGGGAGGAAGTGAGCAAGGTCTGAAGGTCACGGTGAAGAGTTAGAATTTAGCTTAAGTAAAATGTGAAGTCATAGAAGCATTCATCTAAATTTTTATTTTGTTTTTATCATTAAAGGATTTTAATTAAAGATGAGAAGGATTTTTTTCTCCTAAAATATTATGTTAGCAATAGTTCTCAACAGAGACAGTACAGCTACACCCAGGAGATATTTGGAAACATGTAGGGACATTTTTTGTTGTCACAGTGATTTGAGTACACTACTGGCATTTAGGGAGATCCAAAGATGCTAAACATCCTGCAATATACAGGACAGTCCTGCACAATGAAAAATTGCCCCACCCCAAGACCTGGTGTTCCCGGTGAGATTCACTGGGATCTGGCAGCTGTGTGGAGGCAAAAGTGGAAGGAGGACAAGGCCGGTGGTGGAGGGAGTTCCCTGGCAGTCCAGTGGACTCTGCACTTCCACTGCAGGGGGCACATGTTCAATCCCTGGTCTGGGAACAAAGATCCCACATGCTGCACAGCACAGCCAGTAAATAAATAAACAAAGAAATAATCCAATGTATAATTGTTTTTGTTTTTTTTTAAAAAAAGAGTGGTGGTGGAGACATTATTAGGATAGCATCAGGGGAAAGATGATGCCAAGAATAGGACTAGGGGCTCAGAGATAGAGGACAGTGAAAAGTGGGCAGATAGAAAGAGACATCATAAATGGACCACACTGTTTCCTGTTAAATGAGATACAGTCCCAGAGTCTTTCTCAACACCATCCCTAGTAGCCATTAGCAATTGTTTCCAGTTAGCAA
The DNA here is from genome assembly GCF_059928025.1 of Delphinapterus leucas. Lineage (NCBI taxonomy): Eukaryota > Metazoa > Chordata > Mammalia > Artiodactyla > Monodontidae > Delphinapterus > Delphinapterus leucas. Next base: position 23,806,984 of record NC_143148.1, read on the forward strand.
CTGAGGTGAGCTTATTTGGAAAACCTGATTTGGATTCTCATTCAGAGATGGAGCAAAGAGGGTACAAAGGGAAGAAATGCAAAGCAAATTTGGAAAAGGACCCTTCAGGCCTTATTGAATGACATAATGTCCATTCAAGGCTTGAATGCCCTAATGAGCTCCTTGAATAAAATACAGTATCTCCTCCCTCTTTTAGAGGATTCCTCCTGGAAGTTCACCTGGTTGCCATCACTTTTACTTAGCTCTACCTCTACCAAATCCTAACAGCTGCAATTTGAGTATTCTCCACAACTGAGAAAAACATCCCCAAAAGTTGTGCCTATCACTCAGAAAATTAGCTGCCATACCTAATTAGGTTAATTTAGCATAATAGTCATCTGAAGTATGAACATGTTATTAATAATGAAAGGAAACATATGGAGATGTCCTTGCTCTGCTGAGAGCTAAGTCATGAGCTCGGCACACAAATTCTCACCATGCCTCTCCCCGAAGAGAAGGCAACATGATCAGAAACACTTCACAGAGCCCTAGAATCTCAGAAAAGGCACCGCTCAGAAATATATTTATCAGAAATTTTTGACTCTGTAGAAACACAGAGTTAGCATTCATCCCAGTAGATGATGGTAATTTGGCAAATTCATAAATACCATTAAGAATCAGTAACACTTACTGTGTCTTCTTTCTGCCTCTTGACCAACCCCAACATGTATCCTCTTATGGGTTGACAAAGATCACAGATGGATCCCTGGAATGAGGACAATTCAAGTTTTCATTCATGAGGTGAAAAGAAATATACTAGGTGGGAAACATGAGTGGGTTACTTGTTAAGAATGCCAGATTCATTGGGATCTCTACCAACGGCAGCTTTGTGATATCACAAAGTTGTCCACATATCATGACACTGCCTGGAGGCTTGCTACCCTCTCCCCCAGTCAGTGTGGCACTGTGATGCACACTCACAAGTATAACTACTCATATGAACACTGATACATCAATGAAAGTGTTTAAACAAGCCTATCTAAAGATAAGATATTGAAACTAGACTACGAGGCTAGGCTACCATGGAGAAACAAACAATGTTCTCTCTCTAGGTCCCCCGAATAATCCATTATGGCAGTTGGGTCAATCTTTCATACTGAATCACCTGAGAAGCTATGTTCACCACAGACCAAACTTTCTTTTAATCTTTCTTAAGGATGTTCTCATCAAGAAGCTTCCCTAATTATGCTCAATCATAACAGAAACTGAAATGGGGAATCCATGCATTAAAATGCAATCTTTCAATGACGCTTGACTAGTAGGGACTAAAGACAAGAAGCAGGACATGTTTCTGAACCAAAGCCAAGAGTCAGGAACTACAGCATAGAGATGGGCCCGAGGTCTGCTGGCCACAGACTGGCAGCTAATCAAGCATCCCCTTGACTACTGATGAAAAAGAATTAAATAACTGGACAAACTGCTCAAGTCCCTACATACTTCTAAGTGGTAGCATAGCATACCTGACTAATATCAGATCTGAAATTGACCTTCACCAATCCAGATTATCCATGCCACTGTCAGCCTGGCTTGTGGAAAGTTACATAAAGCATTTTCCCATTCTAAATACAATTGGATACCTGAGTCTTTCTAGAATCATTTATAAGTTTAATAGCAGACACTGTTGATGCCTCCAATTCCCTCAGTTTACTTGAGGTCACCTGAAGCTGTGACAGATGGTTCCCCAAAAGGGTAACGGTTAGAGTTAGTGTCAGCGTCAGGGTCAAGGTTAGGGCTCCAGCAACACCAGAGTTTACTTCACTAAATGGGAGTTTGAACTGGAAATGCAGGTAGCTGGGCACCTTAGACAATCCTCATCCAGTAGAGATTAATAAATGCCTCCACTTTCCTGTCCTCTGGTGGACACTTCTAATGCATTCCATACAGTTTTTTAGAGGGTCCCTGGATTCTTCAGAGCTGGGTTCTGAAGTGGGTAGTTGTAGGACCAAGCATCCTAGATCTAGTGTCTGCCCACTATTGGGCAGGGCCAGGTCCTGACACAGCTATCTCTGGGGTCTGGAGTATCCCAAAGCTGGTGTCAGCCAGCTGGTGAGTGTGGCTGAGTCCCAGCGTGGCTGGCTGAGGGGTCCATAGTCTTGGAGCTGATATTGCCTGCAAGTGGGCAGGAAGGGTCCCTGACCACATGGAAACCCAATAGCTCATTCATTACATGCCTTTTATGTGCTTACTCCCTTCCCTGTCTCACTTTTCTCAGTCCCTTACTTTTGCATCCTAGATTCACCTTCCAAATAAAATGTCAACACAAGTCCTTGAATTTGCTTCTGCAGGAACCCAAGCTAAGAGGAAGACAAAGGTAGTTTTAATCTTTTTGCAACTAGTAACTTTTATAACATAGTACTTTCTTATATGCTTTTGGAAATGTATGAAACTATATCTTATATTCACATGTGTACATAAAAGTTTTTAATGAATAAGATCAAGTTATGTGATAAACACAAAGATATATCACTCCCTTAAAGAGAGAGGTTTTTGTCCCAGATGCTGGAAGTGCTGTCAGTCATCCTCCACCTTTCAGCCTCCTCATAGAATTCTATCCTGTAAAACGTGCCTAACCCCTCAGTGAGTCCAACTATATTGCATCCTTGGCTTTTGGAATAAGGAAGATAATAGAGATGAAGGTCAAGTGAATGCCATTCAGTGTCTCCCCCATCACTGGCCTAAAGAATGAATCTAAAACAATATCCCATTCTATGAGTAGATGGGGTATGTGAAGAAGTATATTTTATTCACCCTAAAAGATCTTAAAAACACAGGGCGGAAGATGGTGAAGGAAGACCATGAGCTCACCTTCTTCCACAGGCACGCCAAAATTACAACTATTTACAGAGCAACTATTGATGCAACAATTAGAAGACTAGCAGAAAAATATCTTTGACAACTAAAGATATAAAAAAGAAACCACAACAAGATGGTTAGGAGGGGCGGAGACCTGCTAGATTCCAGACTCATACCCCCAAGTGGGCGACCCACCAACTGAAGGATAATTACAATTGCAGAGACCTTCCGCAAGGAGCGAGTGACCTGAAGCTCACATCTGGCTCCCCAGCCTGGGGGTCCTGCACTGGAAAAACAACCCTCCCACAATGTTTAGCTTTGAAGGCCAGCAGGAGAGCCAGAGGGCTGTGGGAAATAGAGACCCCACTGTTAAAGGGCACACACAAAATCTCACATGCTCTGGGACCCAAGGCAGAAGAAGTGATTTGAAACATCCCTGGATCAGTCCCAAATGCTGATTCTGGAGAGACTTCTGGTCAGGCAGGAGGCAACTGGGACTCACCCTGGGGACATAGACAATAGCGGCAGCCATTTGAGGAGGCTGTTTTACCACGTTGACACTGGTGCTGGCAAGCACGATTTTGGAATTCCCCCTTCTAGATTATTAATGCCAGGACCTGGTCCCAACCACAAGCCTTTTTACCCCAGTACTGGAATACCTCAGGCCAAGCAACTAGCCAGGGGGAGACATAGCTCTACTTACTTAAGGGCCCTTAAGAGCCCCTGAGCCCACAACCACCCCAGGACTCAGCCCTATCAACCTGAAAGACCAGGACACAGACACACCTACCAATGGGCTAGCACTAGCTCCAGGACCAGACTCACCCACCAGTGGTTAGGCACCAGCCCCAGGACACCCTGCACCCAGCCCCACTCACCAGTTGGCTGAAACCAGCTCCAGCACCCACAGGCCTTAAAGCCAGAGATCCCAGGACCTGACCTCACTTGCCAGTGGGAAAGCACCAGCCCCAGTATCCCCTGGGCCCCAGCCCCGTTCACCAGAAAGTCCACACCAGCCCTGGGAACATACTAGGCCCTGGCCCTGCCCACCTGCAAGCAATATCAGCTCCAAGACTATGGGTTCCTCAGCCAGCCACCCTGGGATGCAGCTGTACTCGCCAGCTGGCTGACACCAGATTTGGGACACTCCAGACTCCAGAGCTACTGTGTCAGGAACTGGCCATGTCCAATAGTAGGCAAACACTGGTGTCTGCTCGGCCCTACAACCACCCACTTCAGAACCCAGCTCTGCCCACCAGTAGGCCAGCACTAGCCCTGGGGCTCCCTCAGGGCCTCAGAGTCAGCAGCCTTGTGACCTGGCCCTGCCCACTAGTGGCTGGCAGCCTCTGCACAAGGCAGGACCTAGCAACACAGCAGACCAGAGGCCAGCCACACCTACCAGGGGCCAGCCCACCACAACAGAAGGATCCATGCAGCCCAAATAGAAGGGAACCCTAGAGCATATAGCTCTGGTGACCAGAAAGGAGTAAGCTGCTGGGACATAGAGGGCATCTCCTACAAAAGGTCACTTCTCCAAGGTCGGGGAACCTAACCAACCTACCAGATACATAGAAATAAAAACAGCAAATTAAGCAAAATGAGGCAACAGAGGAATATGTTCCAAATGAAGGAAAAAGATAAAAGCCCAGAAGAAGAACTAAGCGAAGTGGAGATAGGTAATCTACCTAATAAAGAATTCAAAATAATGGTCATAAAAATGATCAAAGGACTTGGGAGAAGAATGGATTCACAGAGTGAGAAGTTAGACGTTTTTAACAAAGAGAAAATATAAAGAAGAACCAAACAGAGATGAGGAATACAATAACTGAAATGTAAAATACACTGGAAGGAATCAACAGTAGATTAGATGATACAAAGGAATGGATCTGCAAGCTGGAAGACAGTGTAGTGAAAACCACTAAAACTGAACAGAAAAAAAAAAAAGAAATGAGGACAGTTTAAGAGACCTCTGGGACAACATCAAGAACACCAACATTCACATTATAGGGGTTCCAGAGGAAAAGAGAGAGAGAAAGAGGCAAAAAAATATTTTGACATAATATCTGAAAAATTCCCTAACCTGAGAGAGGAAACAGACAAACAGGTCCAGGAAGCACAGAGTCCTAAGGCACATTGTAATTAAAATGGCAAAAATTAAAGATGAGAGAATAGTAAAAACAGCGAGGGAAAAGCAACATGTTACCTACAAGGGAACTCCCATAGGGCTATCAGCTGATGTTTCAGCAGAAACTCTGCAAGGCAAAAGGGAGTGGCATAATATATTTAAAGTGGTGAAAGGGGAAAACCTACAACAAAATACTTTACCTGAGGAGGTCAAGATGGCAGAGGAGTAGGAGGATGTGGAGTTCATCTCTCCCCACAAATGCATCAACAGTACATCTATGAATGGAACAATTCTCACAGAGCACCAGCTGAAACTAGCAGAGGGCCTCAGACACCTAAAAGGACAAGTAAATCACTGCATAACCAGGTAGGATGAAAGAAAGACAAAGGGGGAAAGAAGAGGAGAAGAAGCAGGACAGGACTGGTGCCCTGGGATGGGAGCAGCTGAAGGAGAGGAGAGGTTCCCGCACCCAGGGAAGCCCCCTCACCGATGGGGAGATCAGTTAAGACAGAAGGGGAGATTCAGGAGCTATCAGAGGAGAGTGCAGCAACCAGTCTGTGGCAGGCCGGTCAGGGTGAGGCTTACACAGACAGTCTGTGCCACAGTCCGGTTTGAGATGTGTGTCCACCTGTGCAGATGGGGGCTAGGAGCTGGAACGTGGGGTTTGTAGAGCAAACCGGGGGAGAGAACTGCTGTTGGCTGTGAGGAGATTGCCTGAGGTGTGGGAATGAGGAAGTCCACAACCAGGAATATTTGTGGAGGAAATCCAGACAGGCATAGAAGCAAAGTGCCATTGTTAAGTGATGTGCAAGGGACAGAGCCACCATTGCAGCCTCTCTCCCCACACGCTGGCCTCTGCTTCCCTGGCTACTAGGAATGGTTTCTTCTTGGACCAGCTCTCTTGCACCTGCAGCCAGGTGCTAGGGAGGGCTCTCTCATGCCTGCGACCTCTGGCTCCCTCCCGTGACTTCTCACTGCCGGGATTGGCTCTCTTGCGTCTGCAGCTGGGCACTAGGAAGGGCCCCCGCTGGAGGTGACTCTCTTGCATGCATGGCCTCTGGCTCCCCCACGTGCCTGTTGCGTCCAGGGCTCCCACGACCCCAGACACTGTGCCACCTCCACACACCCTCCTCGACAGGGTAGCCTTGGGAACAAACCCCTGTGGGTGGCCCATGCACAGAGATGGGGCTGAAACCACAGCTGAGCCCCAGGGGTATGTGCAACTAAGGAAGAAAATCTGAAATCTCTCCCTGCAGATGCACAAACTGCGAATCGACACCTCTGTGACCAGCTTTGTAAACTCAGCACCTACAGAACATCTGAACAGACAACAAGTGCTCTTGCAGTCAAGACGGGCCTAGCTTTAGCAGCTGTAGACTTTGTGGGCACATATGCATGGGGGTTGGGGCAGGCTAGAGTCTGAGCTGCCCTGAAAGCACCCACAGTAGGTCCAGATCTATCAGATCCATGACTACTGCAATCCTGGGACCTGACTTCAGTGGATCTACACTGGTGGACTTGTGAAAACAACATCTGAGAGACCTCAGGGTCAATTGCCAGCATACCCGCAGTTAAGGTGGGGCCAAGAGCAGTGCCAACAACAGTGTAATCTGGAGAGCTTGCACAATAGGTGAAAGGTGACACAACAGAGCACACCCACAGGTGAACAGCTCCAGAGCAGGCATACTCAGAGACTTCCCTCTCAGTGGGACTGCTCCAGTCCCACCTACCTCACACTGCAGACCAGGAACACAGCTAAGAAACAGATGTGGGGGCCTCCACTCCAACAACTAGGGAACAGACCCCACCCCTGACAGGGCAGTGACGACCACAGAGCTAAGGGGAGGCCCTGCTCAATATCCAGGATAGGCTCTTGTCACCACAACACCAGTCAAACCCCCTATAAAGGGGATAATGGCAAAAGCCTCAGGACCAACTCCACCCACTAGGGGACAGACACCAGATGCAAGAGGAACTATGATCCTGCAGCCTGCCGAAAGGAGACCACAAACACAGTAAGTTAGACAAAATGAGAGGACAAAGAGATATGTTGTAGACAAAAGAGCAAGATAAAAACCTATAAGAACAACTAAATGAAGAGGCGAAGGCAATCTACCTGAAGAAGAATTCAGAGTAATGATAATAAAGATGATCCAATATCTTGGAAAAAGATCCAAGATCTTAACAAAGATCTAGAAGAACTAAAGAACAACAGAGATGAATAATACAATAACTGAAATGAAAAATACACTAGAAGGAATCAATAGCAGAATAACCGAGGCAAAAGAACACATAAATGAACTGAAGAAAGATTGGTGGAAATCACTGCCACGGAACAGAATAAAGAAAAAAGAAAGAAAAGAAATAAGGACCATATCAGAGACCTCTGGGACAATATTAAATGCACCAACATTTGGAATATAGGGGTCCCAAAAGAAGTAGAAAAAGAGAAAGGGCCTGAGAAAATATATGAGGACATTATAGTTGAAATTTCCCTAACAAGGGAAAAGAAATAGTCACCCAGATCCAGGGAGTACAGAGAGTCCCACACAGGTAAACCCAAGGAGGAACATGCTGAGACACATATTAATAATAAAAAAAAAAATACTAAAAGCAACATGGGAAAAGAAACAAATAACATACAAGGTAATCCCCATAAAGTTATCAGCTTATGGGGAAACTCTGCAGGCCAGAAGGCATGATATATTTAAAGTGAAGAAACGGAAAAACCTACAACAAAGAATACTCTACCCAGCAAGACTCTCATTCAGATTGAACAGAGAAATCAAAAGCTTTACAGACAAGCAAAAGCAAAGAGAATTTAACACTACCAAACAAGCTTTACAACAAATGCTAAAGGAACTTCTCTAGGAGGGAAAGAGACCCACAACTTAAAACAACATTGTACACATATAGATTGCTAAATCAAAACTTGATGGGAAGAGCAAATCCCAAAACTAACACACAGAAAAGAAAAAGCAACCCAAACACAATGCTAAAGATGGTCATCAAACCACAAGAGAAGAGAACAAAAAAGGAAGGGGCCTGGGGGGGAACACCTATAAAAACAAACCCAAAACAATTAAGAAAATGGCAATAGGAACTTACATATTGATAATGCAAATGGATTAAATGCTCCAACCAAAAGACATAGACTGGCTGAAAGGATACAAAAACAAGACTTGTATATATGCTGTCTACAAGAGACCCACTTTAGACCTAGGGACACATACAGACTGAAAGTGAGGGGATGGAAAATTATATTCCATGCAAATGGAAATCAAAAGAAAGCTGGAGTAGCAGTACTCATATCAGATAAAATAGACTATAAAATAAAGACTTTTATAAGAGGCAAAGAAGGACACTACTTAATGATCAAGGGATCAGTCCAAGAAAATATAACAATTGTAAATATATTTGCACCCAACATAGGAGCACCTCAATATATAAGGCAAATGCTGGCAGCCATAAAAGGGGAAATTGATAGTAATAAAATCATAGTGGGGGATTTTAACACCCCACTTATATCAAGGGACAGATCATACAGAAAGAAAATTAATAAGGAAACACAATCCTTAAATGACACATTAGACCACAAATCAAGCCTTGGTAAATTTAAGAAAATTGAAATTATGTCAAACATCTTTTCCACCGAAGTTATGAGATTAGAAATCAATTACACGTTAAAAAAATTGTAAAAAACACAAACACATAGAGACTAAACAATATGTTATTAAACAACCAATGGGTCACTGAAGAAATGAAAGAGGAAATCAAAATATACCTAGAAACAAATGACAATGAAAACACAACCACCCAAAACCTATGGGATGCAGCAAAAGCAGTTCTAAGAGGGCAGTTTATAGCAATGCAGTTTTACCTCAGGAAACAAGAAATATCTCAACAAAATGACCTAACCTTACATCTAAAGCAACTAGAGAAAGAACAAAGCCTGAAGTTAGTAGAAGGAAAGAAATCATAAAGATCAGAGCAGAAATAAATGAGACAGAGACAAAGAAAACAATAGCAAAGATCATGAAACTAAAAGCTGGTGCTATGAAAGACTAAAAAACTTGCTAAACCTTTAGCCAGACTCATGAAGAAAAAAAGGGAGAGGACTCAAATCAGTAAAATTAGAAATGAAAAAGAGGAGAAGTTACAACTGACACCACAGAAATACAAAGGATCATAAGACACTACTACAAGCAACTGTACACCAATAAAATGGACAAACTAGACGAAATGGACAAATTCTTAGAAAAGTACAACCTTCCAAGACTAAACCAGGAAGAAATAGAATATATGAACAGACCAATCACAAGTACTGTAACTGAAACTGTGATTTAAAAACTTCCAACAAACAAAAGTCCAGGACCAAATGGCTTCACAGGTGAATTCTATCAAATATTTAGAGAAGAGCTGACACCTAACTTCTCAAACTATTCCAAAAAATTTCTGAGGAAGGAACACTCGCAAGCTCATTCTACAAGGCCACCATCATCCTGATATCAAAACCAGACAAAAATATCACAAAAAAAGAAAATTATAGGCCAATATCACTGATAAACAGAGACACAAAATCCTCACCAAAATACTAGCATACCAAATCCAAGAACACATTTAAAGGATCACACACCATGATCACGTAGGATTTACCCCAGGGATGCAAGGATTCTTCAATATACATAAATCAATCAATGTGATACACATAACAAATGAAACAATAAAAATGATATGATCATCTCAATAGATGCAGAAAAAGCTTTGGACAAAATTCAATACCCATTTATGATAAAAATACTCTCCAGAAAGTGGGCATAAAGGGAACCTAACTCAACTTAATAAAGATCATATACGACAAACCCACTGCAAATATCATTCTCAGTGGTGAAAAACTGATCCTCTAAGATCAGGTACAAGACAAGGATGTCCACTCTCACAACTAGTATTCAACATAGTTTTGGAAGTCCTAGCCACAGCAATCAGAGAAGAAAAAGAAATAAAAGGAATACAAATTGGAAAAGAAGAAGTATAACTGTCACTGTTTACAGATGCAATGATACTATACATAGAAAATCTTAAAGATGCTACCAGAAAACTACTAGAGCTCATCAATGGATTTGCTAAAGTTGCAGGATACAAAATTAATACACAGAAATCTCCTGCATTCCTATATACTAACAATGAAAGATCAGAAAGAGAAACTAAGAAAACAATACCATTTACCATTGCATCAAAAAGTATAAAATACCTAGGAATAAACCTACCTAAGAAGGCAAAAGACCTGTACTCAGAAAACTATAAGATACTGATTAAAGAAATCAAAGATGACACAAACAGATGGAGAGATATTCCATGTTCTTGGATTGGAAGAATCAATATTATGAAAAAGACTATACTACCCAAAGTAATCTACAGATTCAATGCAATCCTTATCAAATTACCAATAGCATTTTTCCCAGAATTAGAACAAAAAGTGTTACCATTTTCATGGAAACACAAAAGACCCCGGATAGCTAAATCAATCTTGAGAAAGAAAAACAGAGGTGGAGGAATCAGGTTCCCTGACTTCAGTCTACACTACAATGCTACATTAATCAAAACAGTATGGTACTGGCACAGAAACTGAAATATAGATCAATGGAACAGGATAGAAAGTCTAGAGATAAACCCCCATACCTATAGTCACCTAATCTATGACAAAGGAGGCAAAAATATACAATGGAGAAAAAAACACTCTCATCAATCAGTGGTGCTGGGAAAACTGGACAGCTACATGTAGAAGAATAAAATTAGAACATTCTCTAACACCATACACAAAAATAAAATCAAAATGGATTAAAGACCTAAATGTAAGACTGGATACTATAAAACCCTTAGAGGAAAACATAGGCAGAACACTCTGACATAAATCACAGCAAGATCTTTTTTGATCCACCACCTGGAGTAATGAAAATAACAAAATAAACAAACATGAAACTTAAAAGGCTTATTCATTTTTCCAAAATACACTCCTAATTGAGTAAAGATTTAAATATAAAAAATGAAACCATAAAAGTGCTAGGAAGAGATTCCAGTCTAACATGGTGATATAGGAGGCTCCTGAACTTCCCTCCTCCTACAGACACAACAAATCTATAGCTACATATAGAGCAATTCTCTCTGAAAGAAATCTATAAACTAGCTGAGCAACACCTACAGATCAGGTGAATGAGAAAATATCCACATCAAAACAAACAGGAAATGTTGATATACTCTTGCCATAAACCCCACCCCCCACATAGAAACATATAATCAGGAAGGAACCCACAACTCCCAGCTTCTCCTTGAGGAGTAAATGTTTGGACCCAACATCTAGCACCCTAACTTTTAAGACTTCCACCTGAGGGACAGGCTCCCAATACACCTAGCTTTGAAAGTCAATAGGACTTGTATCCCTAAGACTCTCAAGACTATAGCAGACAAAGAAACAGTTCTTCAGATGCTCAGGAGGACTAGCTGTGGCTATCTTCCCTGGCTCAGCCCAGAATCAGAAGACAGATATGATTTGCCAATCTCCCAATCTTTCCTTGAAAAAGGCCTATTTGCATACTTTGAAAGCTGCTGCCTCAGGGTCAGGCTTCTAATTTAGCACACACCTAGGGGCTGACTGCAATCCTTCCCAAAGACTGGAGAAGTCGGTGAACACAAGCTCCCTGTCCCCCTTACACCTGGTCTCCTCCAGGTCACCGGTATCTTCCTGGAAGGAGCTTGTACACAAGTCTGCCACCCCAGCTTTTGCAGTAGCCATGCAGGGGATTCACCTGACTCTGATGGCCAGTGAGGCTTGCTTTGTCAGTTCCACAGGACTACAGCAAACAAAGATACAGTTCTTAGCCAGCTATTCCCCCAGGGCTCAGAGCAGAGGGAGCAGACAGAAATACCCATATCCCTTTAAAAAACAAAAAGCTTATGTGCATACTTTAAAAGCTGCTGGATGAGAGTCCAGCTTCCAATCAGCCTGAATCTAGATGCTAATTGAGAATCTCCTCTTTTGGAAACTGACAGGTCTTGGCATACACTCAAATACTGGAAGCCGCTAAAAACAAAGTAGGTAGCTTGGACAATCACTAAGGTTTGACTGACAACAAAAATTTCAGGCTGTGCTGAATTGTAAGGCTCACAACCTACATGAGAACACTCCATCAGGACTGGGAGAGGTGCCTGTTTTATCTAATACACAAAAAACAACACAGACAGTCAGGAAAATTGAATAAACATAGGAATATGTTCCAAACAAGAGAACAAGATAAAACCCCAGAAACAGGTCTTAATGAAATGGAGATAAGTGATTTACCTGTGACCAGTCTCACGACTTTTATTCAACACCATACTGATAGTTCTAGCTAGAGCACTTAGGCAAGAAAAGGAAAAAAATGAAATCCAAATCAGAAAGGAAGATGCAAAATTGTCTCAAGTTGCAAATGATATGATATTGTATATAGAAACACTCTAACTACTCCACCAAAAAGGTATTAGAATTAATAAATTAATTCAGAAGAGTTGCAGCATACAAAATTAATATATAAAATCAGTTGCATTTCTATACACTAATAACAAAGTTTCAGAAAGAGAAATTAAGAAAACAATCCCAATTACAAATGCACCAAAATGAATAAAATACCTATGAATAAATTTGGTGGGAGGGGGAAGATGGCAGAAGAGTAAGATGCGGAGATCATGTTCCTCCCCACAGATACACCAGAAATACATCCACACGTGGAACAACTCCTACAGAACACCTACTGAACGCTGGCAGAAGACCTCAGACCTCCCAAAAGGCAAGAAACTCCCCACGTACCTGGGTAGGGCAAAAGAAAAAAGGAAAAACAGAGACAAAAGAATAGGGACGGGACCTGCACCAGTGGGAGGGAGCTGTGAAGGAGGAAAGGTTTCCACACACTAGGAAGGCCCTTCATGGGTGGAGACTGTGGGTGGCGGAGGGGGAAAGCTTCGGAGTCATGGAGGAAAGCACAGCAACAGGGGTGCGGAAGGCAAAGTGCAGAGATTCCCGCACAGAGGATCGGTGCCGACCAGCACTCACCAGCCCAAGAGGCTTGTCTGCTCACCTGCTGGGGTGGGCGGGGTGGGAGCTGAGGTTTGGGTTTCAGTTGGAGCACAGGGAGAGGACTGGGGATGGCGGCGTGAACACAGCCTGAAGGGGCTAGTGCACGACGGCTAGCTGAGAGGGAGTCTGGGGAAAAGTCTGGACCTGCTGAAGAGGCAAGAGACTTTTTCTTCCCTCTGTGTTTCCTGGTGCACGAGGAGAGGGGATTAAGAGCGCTGCTTAAAGGAGTTCCAGAGACAGGCGCAAGCCGAGGCTAACAGTGCGGACCCCAGAGACGGGCATGAGACGCTAAGGCTGCTGCTGCTGACACCACAAAGCCTGTGTGAGAGCACAGGACACTATCCACACCCCCCTTCTGGGAAGTCTGTGCAGCCTGCCACCGCCAGGGTCCCGTGATCCAGGGACAAATTCCCCGGGAGAACGCACGGCATGCCTGAGGCTGGTGCAATGTCACGCTGGCCTCTGCCACCGCAGGCTCGCCCCGCGCTCTGTACCCCTCCCTCCCCCCGGCCTGAGTGAGCCAGAGCCCCCGAGTCAGCTGCTCCATTAACCCCGTCCTGTCTGAGCAAAGAAAAGATGCCTTGCGCCAACCTACACGCAGAGGCGGGGACAAATCCAAAGTTGAGCCCTGGGAGCTGTGAGAACAAACAAGAGAAAGCAAATTCTCTCCCAGAAGCCTCAGCAGCAGCAGATAAAGACTCCACAGTCAACTTGATGTACCCTGTGTCTGTGGAATACATGAATAGACAACGAATCATCCCAAATTGAGGAGATGGACTTTGAGAGCAAGATTTATTATTTTTTCCCCTTTTCTTCTTTTTGTGAGTGTGTATGTGTATGCTTCTGTGCGAGATTTTGACTGTATAGCTTTGCTTTCACCATTTGTCCTAGGGTTCTATCCGCCATTTTTTATGTTTTGTTTTTTCTTTAAAAATTTTTTTCTTAATAATTATTTATTTTAATTATGTAATTTTATCTTACTTTTTTATTTTATTTTATCCTCTTTCTTTCTTTCTTCCTAGCTTTCTACTTTTTCTCCCTTTTATTCTGAGCTGTGTGGATGAAAGGCTCTTGGTGCTGCAGCCAGGAGTCAGTGCTGTGCCTCTGAGCTGGGAGACACAGCTTCAGGACACTGGTCCACAAGAGACCTCCCAGCTCCACATAATACAAATGGCAAAAATCTCCCAGAGATTTGCATCTCAACAGCAGCACCCACCTTGACTCAATGACCAGCAAGATACAGTGCTGGACACCCTATGCCAAACAACTAGCAAGACAGGAACACAACCTCACCCATTAGCAGAGAGGTTGCCTAAAATCATAGTAAGTCCACAGACCCCCCAAAACACACCACCAGATGTGGACCTCCCAACCAGAAAGACAAGATCCAGCCTCAACCACCAGAACACAGGCACTAGTCCCCTCCACCAGGAAGGCTACACAACCCATTGAACCAACTTTAGCCACTGGGGACAGACACCAAAAACAATGGGAACTACGATCCTGCAGCCTGCAAAAAGGAGGCCCCAAACACAGTAAGATAAGCAAAATGAGAAGACAGAAAAACACACAGCAGATGAAGGAGCAAGATAAAAACCCACCAGACCGAAAAAATGAAGAGGAAATAAGCAGTCTACCTGAAAAAGAATTGAGAAAAATGACAGTAAAGATGATCCAAAATCTTGGAAATAGAATAGAGAAAATGCAAGAAACATTTAACAAGGACCTAGAAGAAGTAAATATGAAACAAGCAACGAAGAACAACACAATAAATGAAATGAAAAATACTGTAGATGGGATCAATAGCAGAATAACTGAGGCAGAAGAACGGATAAGTGACCTGGAAGATAAAATAGTGGAAATAACTACTGCAGAGCAGAATAAAGAAAAAAGAATGAAAAGAACTGAGGACAATCTCAGAGACCTCTGGGACAACATTAAATGCACCAACATTCGAATTATAGGGGTTCCAGAAGAAGAAGAGAAAAAGAAAGGGACTGAGAAAATATTTGAAGAGATTATATTTGAAAGCTTCCCTAATATGGGAAAGGAAATAGTTAATCAAGTCCAGGAAGTACAGAGAGTCCCATACAGGATAAATCGAAGGAGAAACACACCAAGACACATATTAATCAAGCCGTCAAAAATTAAATACAAAGAAAACATATTAAAAGCAGCAAGGGAAAAACAACAAATAACACACAAGGGAATCCCCATAAGGTTAACAGCTGATCTTTCATCAGAAACTCTGCAAGCCAGTATGGACTGACAGGACATATTTAAAGTGATGAAGGAGAAAAACCTACAGCCAAGATTACTCTACCCAGCAAGGATCTCATTCAGATTTCATGGAGAAATTAAAACCTTTACAGACAAGCAAAAGCTGAGACTGTTCAGCACCACCAAAGCAGCTTTACAACAAAGGCTAAAGGAACTTCTCTAGGCAAGAAACACAAGAGAAGGAAAAGACCTACCTTAACAAACCCAAAACAATTAAGAAAATGGGAATAGGAACATACATATCGATAATTACCTTAAATGTAAATGGATTCAATGCTCCCACCAAAAGACACAGATTGGCTGAATGGATACAAAAACAAGACGCATATATTTGCTGTCTACAAGAGACCCACTTCAGAACTAGAGACACATACAGACTGAAAGTGAGGGGATGGAAAAAGATATTCCATGCAAATGCAAACCAAAAGAAAGCTGGTGTAGCAACTCTCATATCAGACAAAACAGACTTCAAAACAAAGACTATTAGAAGAGACAAAGAAGTACACTACATAATGATCAAGGGATCGATCCAAGAAGAAGATATAACAACTGTAAATATTTATGCACCCAACATAGGAGCACCTCAATATGTAAGGCAAATACAAACAGCCATAAAAGGAGAAATCAACAGTAACAAATTCATAGTAGGGGACTTTAACACCCCACTTTCACCAATGGACAGATCATCCAAAATGAAAATAAATAAGGAAACACAAGCTTTAAATGATACATTAAACAAGATGGACTTAATAGATATTTATAGGACATTCCACCCAAAAACAACAGAATATACATTTTTCTCAAGTGCTTATGGAACATTCTCCAGGATAGATCATATCCTGAGTCACAAATCAAGCCTTGGTAAATTTAAGAAAATTGAAATTGTATCAAGTATGTTTTCCAACCACAATGTTATGAGACTAGATATCAATTACAGGAAAAGGTATGTAAAAAATCAAACACGTGCAGGCTAAACAATACACTACTTAATAACGAAGTGATCACTGATGAAATCAAAGAGGAAATCAAAAAATACCTAGAAATAAATGACAATGGATACATGACGGCACAAAACCTATGGGATGCAGCAAAAGCAGTTCTAAGAGGGAAGTTTATAGCAATACAATCCTACCTTAAGAAACAGGAAACATCTCGAATAAACAACCTAACCTTGCACCTAAAGCAATTAGAGAAAGAAGAACAAAAAACCCCAAAAGTTAGCAGAAGGAAAGAAATCATAAAGATCAGATCAGAAATAAATGAAAAAGAAATGAAGGAAACGATAGCACAGATCAACAAAACTAAAAGCTGGTTCTTTGAGAAGATAAACAAAATTGATAAACCATTAGCCAGACTCATCAAGAAAAAAAGGGAGAAGACTCAAATCAATAGAATTAGAAATGAAAAAGGAAAAGTAACAACTGACATTGCAGAAATACAAAACATTATGAGAGATTATTAACAGCAACTCTATTCCAATAAAATGGACAACCTGGAAGAAATGGACAAATTCTTAGAAATGCACAGCCTGCCAAGACTGAATCACGAAGAAACAGAAAATATGAACGAAAAACAGAGCTGGAGGAATCAGACTCCTTGAGTTCAGACTATACTACAAAGTTACAGCCATCAAGACAGTATGGTACTGGCACAAAAACAGAAAGATAGATCAATGGAACAGGATAGAAAGCCCAGAGATAAACCCACGCACATATGGTCACCTTATCTTTGATAAAGGAGGCAGGAATGTACAGTGGAGAAAGGACAGCCTCTTCAATAAGTAGTGCTGGGAAAACTGGACAGGTACATGTAACAGTATGAGATTAGAACACTCCCTAACACCATACACAAAAATAAGCTCAAAATGGATTAAAGCCATAAATGTAAGGCCAGAAACTATTAAACTCTTAGAGGAAAACATAGGCAGCACACTCTATGACATAAATCACAGCAAGATCCTTTTTGACCCACCTACTAGAGAAATGGAAATAAAAACAAAAGTAAACAAATGGGACCTAATGAAACTGCAAAGCTTTTGCACAGCAAAGGAAACCATAAACAAGACCAAAAGACAAGCCTCAGAATGGGAGAAAATATTTGCAAATGAAGCAACTGACAAAGGAGTAATCTCTAAAATTTATAAGCAGCCCATGCAGGTCAATAACAAAAAAACAAACAACCCAATCCAAAAATGGGCAGAAGACCTATATAGACATTTCTCCAAAGAAGATATACAGATTGCCAACAAACACATGAAAGAATGCTCAACATCATTAATCATTAGAGAAATGCCAATCAAAACTACAATGAGATATCATCTTACACTGGTCAGAATGGCCATCATCAAAAAATCCAGAAACAATAAATGCTGGAGAGGGTGTGGAGAAAAGGGAACCCTCTTGCACTGCTGGTGGGAATGTGAATTGGTACAGCCACTATGGAGAACAGTATGGAGGTTCCTTAAAAAACTACAAATAGGGGCTTCCCTGGTGGCGCAGTCGTTGAGAGTCTGCCTGCCGATGCAGGGGAAACAGGTTCGTGCCCCAGTCCAGGAAGATACCACATGCCGCGGAGTGGCTGGGCCCGTGAGCCATGGCCGCTGAGCCTGCGCGTCCGGAGCCTGTGCTCCACAATGTAAGAGGCCACGGCAGTGAGAGGCCCGCACACTGCAAAAAAGAAAAAGAAAAAAATAATAAAAACTACAAATAGAACTACCATATGACCCAGCAATCCCACTACTGGGCATATACCCTGAGAAAACCATAATTCAAAAAGAGTCATGTACCAAAATGTTCATTGTAGCTCTATTTACAATAGCCAGGAGATGGAAACAACCTAAGTGTCCATCATCAGATGAATGGATAAAGAAGATGTGCACATATATATAATGGAATATTACTCAGCCATAAAAAGAAACAAAATCTGGTTATTTGTAATGAGGTGGTTGGACCTAGAGTCTATCATACAGAGCGAAGTAAGTCAGAAAGAGAAAGACAAATACCGTATTCTAACACATATATATGGAATCTAAGAAAAAAATGTCATAAAGAACCTAGGGGTAAGACGGAAATAAACACACAGACCTACTAGAGAATGGACTTGAGGATATGGGGAGGGGGAAGGGTAAGCTGTGACAAAGTGAGAGAGTGGCATGGACAGATATACACTACCAAATGTAAAATAGATAGCTGGTGGGAGGCAGCCACGTGGTGCAGGTAGGTCAGCTCAGTGCTTTGTGGCCGCCTGGATGGGTGGGATGGCGAGGGGGGGAGTGGGGGAGATGTGGGAAGGAGGAGATGTGGGGACGTATGTGTATGTGTGACTGATTCACTTTGTTGTGGAGCAGGAGCTGGCACACCACTGTGGGGCAATTGTACTCCAATAAAGTTGTGAAAAAAAATCAGAAAAAAAATTTAACTAAGGAGTTTAAAAACTACAATTTATAAGACATTAATGAAAGAAATTGAAGAAGATATAAATAAATGGAATAATTCTGTGCTCATGAATTGAAAGAATTAATATCATTAAAATGTCCATACTATCCAAAGCAATCTACAGATTCAGTGCAATCCCTATCAAAATTCCAGTGGCATTTTTCACAGAATTAGAAAAAATCAATCTTAAAATTCATATGGAAGCACAAAAGACCTCAATTGGCCAAATAATCTTGAGAATGAAAAAAGCTGGAGGCATCACACTTTCTGTTTTCAAACTATATTACAAAGCCATATTAATCAAAACAGTGTGACAGTGGCATAAAAATAGACACATAGATCAATGGAACAGAATAGAGATCCCAGAAATAAACTCAAGTATCCATTAATTTATAAAAAATGAGAAAGAATATACAATGGGAAAAATATAGTCTCTTTAGTAAATTGTGCTGGGAAAACTGGACAGCTACATGCAAAAAAATAAAACTGGACCACTATCTTATACCATACACAAAAATCAACTCAAAATGGGTTAAAAAACTTGAACGTAATACCTGAAACTTTAAAACACCTAGAAAATTCCTTAACATTGGTCTTGACAATGATTTTCTTTTTTTTGGATTAGACAACAAAAGCAAAAATAAACAAGTGGATGACATGAATTCAAAAAGCTCTGAGCAACAAAGAAAACTATCAAGAAAATGATAGTGGGAAGCAGCCACATAGCACAGGGAGATCAGCTCAGTGCTTTGTGACTACTTAGAGGGGTGGGATAGGGAGGGTGGGAGGGAGAGAGATGCAAGAGGAAAGAGATATGGGGATATATGTATATGTGTAACTGATTCACTTTGTTATAAAGCAGAAACTAACACACCATTGTAAAGCAATTATACTCCAATCAAGATGTTTAAAAAAATAAATTAAATAAAATAAAATGATATCATGGAGGTAAGTAATAAAAAAATGAAAAGACAATCTATAGAATGAGAAAAATATTTGCAAATCATTTATCTAATAAACAGTTAATACCCAAAATATATAAAGAACTCATACAACTTAATAGCAAAAAAAAAAAAAATCCAATTTAAAAACAGTCAGAGAAACTGAATAGACATTTTACCAAAGAAGACAAATAACCAACAGGTGCTCAACATCACTAAAAATCATCCAGGAATTGCAAATCAAAACCACAATGAGATATCACCTCAAGCCTGTTAGAATGGCTATCATCAAAAAGATAAGAAATAACATGTGTTAGCAAGAATGTGGAGAAAATGGAACCCTTGTGCTGTGTTGGCAGACATGTAAATTGGTGCAGCCACTATGGAAAACAGTATGGAGTCTCCTCAAAAAACTCAAAATACAACAACCATATGTCCAGCTATCCCACTTCTGGTTCTATATCCAAAGAAAATGAAAACAGGATAGCCAAAATGTATGTGCACTCCCATGTTTATTGCACATTATTCACAATAGCCAAGATATGTAAAGAACTTAAATGTCCGTCAGTGGATGAATGGATAAAGAAGATTTGACATATATAAATCACTATATATATTGTTTAGCCATGAGAAACAAGAAAACCCTGTGATTTGTGACAAAATCAAGGGACCTTGAGAGGATTATGCTAAGTGAAATAAGTTATACAGGGAAAGACAAATACTGCATGATTATCACTTGTATGTGAAATCTTTTAAAAGCCAAATGCTTTTTTTAAGAAACAGAGAGTAGAAAAGTGGTTGCTGGGGACTGGAGGGTAGAAGAAATAGGGAGAAGTTGGTAAAAGTGTACAAATTTTCAGCTGTAAGATGAATAAGTTCTGAGGATGTAATGTAAAACATGCCGACTATAGTTGATAACATTGTGTTGTATAATTTATATTTGCTGAGAGAGTAGAACTTAAATGTTCTCACCAAAAAAAAAAAAAAAAAAAAAAAGAATAAATATGTGAGGTGATGAATGTATTAATTAACTAGATGGGGGGAATCCTTTCACAAGTATACCTGTAGCAAATCACAACAAGGTACACTTTAAATATCTTACAATTTTATATGACAGTTATACCTCAGTATAGCTGAAATTTTTTAAGCACTAGAAAAAAACGTAAGTGAATATATTTATTGGCTTAGGGAAAAGATATCAGTTTTTATATGAAAATTGAAAGTGATGAAAAAAAGACTGTCAATTTGATTACATTAAAACGTTTAATTTCAGAGCAGGAGAAACCAAAATCAAAATGAAAAAAAAATTGTAAAATATTTGCAACCCATGAAATGCATAAAAAGCTTAATACACAAATGTGTTTATAAATCAAAAAGGAAAGGCATTAACAGAAGAAAGAAGAAATAAAATATCTAACAAATAACAAGTATGGTGAATATCACACATATTTAAATATATAAAATTAAAGCACAATGCAATGTCATTTCATGTATCACATTACATTTTGTCTTTATGTCAGAGTATACAAGGATGTGGTAAGTAATTATTGTGGCAATCATTTTACAATATATGCATGTATCAAATCACATTGTATATTTTAAACTTACACAATGTTATATGTCAGCTATATCTCAATAAAGCTGGAAAATAAAAAAAATTTTTAAAGATGTGGTAACTAAGAATAGCACAGTATGGCAATCTGGCAATATCTCTTTCCATTTTTACAGCTTATACCCTTTGCCCCAGTATTCCCACAGACAGCCACATATGGGAAACACATACAAGTGTTTACCCTATAGAAACACATACAAGTGCAAAAAATATATCCATTAGGATGTTTATTACAATGAAGTAATTGTGAAAAAATAGAAAACCTAAATGCCCATCAACAGGTTTTCATCAAATTATCTGTTATCGATGATGATGTTCAATATTATGTTACCTACATTCAAAACTATTTAACCCTCAGATATGTTAGTCACTGCTGTTGTGTCGTAGACTACAAATATGAATTTTTTTTTTTACTACCTTATTAGCTTTATGCCAAGACTTCATCTCTAAAAGACAGAATATACAAAATGTTGCTGAGAGATACAGGGATTGGAAAATAAGAATTAGAAAATATCAGATTTGGAAGAGCAATTAGACATCATTTAGTACTTTATTTTCAGGGAAAATTATGATGCAGAAAGGAGAAGTAACTTTCTCAAAGTCACACAGCTGTGAATAAAAAGTATTGCCTGCTATATCAGTAAACAAAGGATGTTGCAGCCATCAAGCCATCACATTACAGCCACCCCAACAGTGAGACCTGAGGGAACTCAGGACAGAAACAGGATGCCTGCCATCTAGCAGTCAGCCTCTGCAGCCACCCCCCATGTTGCACCCTGAGGACACTCAGGATGAGAAAGCACAGGATACTGGCCTCAGATAGCTGAGGTGCATATCAAAAGAATGATTTCAGTGAGCCCAGACTCTTACATCTTCCCATACATAAAGAAGTGCTAAATTCCTTAACTTGAGATATCTGGTTTTCTTTACTCAACAGTAATCTTTTGATGTTCCGACTACCTGGTCTTTGTTGCAAAAACTCCTATACGCCCTGGCTCCCTCCTTGACTCTTAGGAGCAGTCTCTCAGAGCTATCTGAGATGCTGTGTCCTGGGCTGAAGTCCTCAGTTTTGTCTGCCAAATGAAACATAACTCTCAACTTTTAGGTTATGCATTTTCTTTCAGTTGACACAGTAATAGAGAATGTATAAGACCTCAGGTCTTCTGGCTGCAGTTTAGTCTTTTGCTCCCCAGAAAACCATAAGCCCCTTGGGGAAGGTCCACACAGGCAATGCATATACTAGAGCCTCAATGTGTAGGTTACAGAAGGAAGAACAAATGGTTAAGTTGACTGATCCTCACCCACTAAATCTGCTTGGGCTGTCAAGTCATAGCACTTCCCATTATGACCCTTTTGCCCCGCCCCGGTCTAAATATAATCAGATCCAATGAATTGCAAGAAATGCATCCCTTTCAGTGCAGTGACTAGTGTCAATAGTTAAGTGCCTTCAGGCCAAAGCTCTCACCACATTGTAATGTAAATTTCATAAGGGGTCTTAGAAAGAATTTATATACAATTTGGTGAAACTTAAAGCCAACATTTGAATTTATTTTCTATTGAGTCCTTTTTGTTACATACCTGGTGTAAATCATTACCGTGGAATTCAGAAATTTTATCCCCAGTCCTGTGCTTTCTTACTGTAGCAAGACCCAAACTGGATATTCTGTTCCAGAAACAAATGCTGAGGAAAGGATTCAAGAGCAAAAAATTTATTTGAAAGGTGATCCCAGGAAACATAGGGGAATAGAAAAGTAAGATAGAACAGGAAGTAACAAATAAATGGTGAGTTATTGAGCTAATTACCACTGCAGTCAACTAAAGCTTGATCCTTTTGGGGAACAGTAAGAGTCAGTGTAGAACATACCCCTCAGAGTCATCTCACAGGAGGGAAAAGGAGACTGGGGCATTTCTAGACCAGTTCAAGCCAGCCTTCCATTGTGAGCTGTTCCTAGGGGGTATTATCTTCGCCTTGGGCCTTCCAAAGTGCAAGAAGAGTAAATGCTGGCCCCCAGAGAAAGCCCTCAGGCAGCTGGAAGTCTGTACTACAATCTTAAGACCCAAGTAGGCGTGGGTGGACCACAGATATTATCTCCTACATATGTTTCTTTCAGCAGAGAAACAGTTAAATTTCAATTACTAGGAGGGACTGAGTGAGGAGGAGTTTAAATCTTGGGCGAAGGCTTTAAAGAATTTTAGCTCAAATCCCCATCTCAAGCTTTTATCTGTTGCCCAAAATGGTCCACCTACCCATTCACTGACTTCCCCAGATTTCTCAATGCAAAGAGGGACTTAAAAACTGTTTCAGGTCAATTGGAAGTAAAATATTTTGCCATAATAAAATCATTGTGGATGGAAACTGGAGCTACTCCATGAAAGAGAATGTGTGCCTGAGCTCAGAGCTGCCATATGCACTTTATTGGCACTGGAAAGAGGTAACTGAAGCAGAGCAACTCCTCACTAATGGTGGGTAAGCAGCTATGACAGAAACCTAATTATCATCGGGGGACTCTCTGGGCATGCTCCATGAAAGAGACCATCTGTGGCCATTTGTGAGGTTGTGCACTCAGCACTGGGCAGGCTCCACAAAGAGGGCTATGGCACCACATCTAGTTCCCCCATCCCCTCCGAGCCCATGGTGCATTGTGCCAAGAGACTCTCTCCCTCATCACCACTCAGCCACGGGCAGTCATAGAAAACCCCATCTCTCAAGGTGGGTCCTCCACTCCCAGGGCCTCTGAGTCTTGGTCTGGGAGAGCTGTCACAGGAAAATGGAGCCCTGGAGGAAAGGGGAAAGTACCTGAAAGTTCCAAGTTAAGAGTAGGGAGGAAATAAAAAAATTCATGAACCAAATCATTGGTTCATAACTCACGTTATGATGCCAGCTTTGGTCCAAGTGAAGGAGATGAAGAGAGAGGAATGCTAATGTGGTGGCTGTTATTGCTCTGAATGCGAAGATGGGCAATTCTGGTTACTGGGATGCTGGGGATGACAGTCCTTGGCTGATTAATTACCCACTTTCTTCTATTAAGTTGTTCTGCTTTGAGTGGCTCCCTTTTGAACACTGGTCATGCACGTCATTTGAAAGAAAATTTTCGTGGAGAGGAGGAGAAAGGCATGTGATTTATTGACTGTTCAGGTAGCAACAAATCCGTGCTTCAAACTTCCTGCATACTTTTGTCTGCTGTCTCTGCCTGGTGCACCTTATAAAACAGAAGTCAGGAGTCAGGGAACAGGAACAGTCAAGGTGGGCAGATTCTGGCATTTTATGAAACTTCTGAACCCTCCCATTCCGCATCCAGTGATATTTTCACAGCATGCAGAGGTCATTAGGAGATGACTTGAGGGGAAAAAACAAACAAATAAGGAAACTTGAAACTTTGCTTTTTAAGTAGAAAAGCAATCAATCCCATGTGCCACGGCACATGTAACCACCACTTCCAGGAACAGAAAGAGGCTTTTGCCCAAGTCCTTTCTTAAAGTAAATTAACATGTCTCTTCATGGGGCCTCTGTTCTTGTAAAGTCCAGGAGCCCTGTGGGGCATAACTCCTAAAAGCGCAC
The DNA here is from genome assembly GCF_059928025.1 of Delphinapterus leucas. Taxonomy (NCBI): domain Eukaryota; kingdom Metazoa; phylum Chordata; class Mammalia; order Artiodactyla; family Monodontidae; genus Delphinapterus; species Delphinapterus leucas. The sequence continues at coordinate 23,831,874 of NC_143148.1, forward strand.
CACCTGCCCCTCCACAAATCTGCCTGCGAAGCCCCTCCTTTTCCTGCCCTTCCAAGGATGGTATTGGAGGCCTTATGTAAGTGCATCTCAGCCTGATTCTTTCACAAGGGTCTCTCCTGCTCTCCCTTCCAATCAATGAGGCTTCAATCAAAACATTATTTTTGGTCCCTTGAAATTACCCTGCATGTTCTTACTGTCTCCTCTAACAGGGTAGGCTGATCTCCCAGGTCTCCACTTGTGGAAATGAAGCCTTTAGAGACTCAGCTCAAATGTATCCTCTCCACAAAGTCATTCCAGACCCTCCCCTTGGGCCCTCATCATGCTTGCTTCTCCCTCTGGTGCAACTGTCAGCAACCTCTGATTTGTGTTATATCTACTCATGGGCACACACACCTCCTCCATCAGGATCTACAGACCCCAGATGTGGGGATGATGTCATTCAACAGTGTGTGTGTGTGCGTGTTATGTAAATGTGTATGCATACACACACATATACAGTAGGCACTAAATAAATTCTTGTTGAATGAACAGATAAATGAATAAAGATTTGCCTGAGTTTTCTAGGGCATACTATTCTTTAACTTCACTAATATTTGAAACATAACTCTCAAGGAAGAATGGCAATTGTTGAGAAACTACTGTGTTCCAGACACTGTGGTATGAAATTTACACATATATTTTCTCATGTGAAGGTATAAAACTGTCTCATTCCGATACTTAATCATGAGAGAGACCATCAAGATGGCAGAGGAGTAAGACGTGGAGATCACCTTCCTCCCCACAAATACATCAGAAATACATCTACATGTGGAACAACTCCTACAGAACACCTACTGAACGCTGGCAGAAGACCCCAGACTTCCCAAAGGGCAAGAAACTCCCCACATACCTGGGTAGGGCAAAAGAAAAAAGAATAAACAGAGACAAAAGAATAGGGACAGGACCTGCACCTCTGGGAGGGAGCTGTGAAGAAGGCAAAGTTTCCACTCTCTAGGAAGCCCCTTCACTGGTGGAGACGGGGGGTGGGGTGGGGAGAAGCTTCAGAACCACGGAGGAAAGCGCAGCAACAAGGGTGCAGAGGGCAAAGTGGAAAGATTCCTAAACAGAGGATCAGTGCCAACCAGCACTCACCAACCTGAGAGGCTCATCTGCTCACCCACCGGGGCGGGTGGGGGCTGGGAGCTGAGGCTCGGGCTTCGGAGCTCAGGCCCCAGGGAGAGGACTGGGGTTGGCTGCGTGAACACAGCCAAAAGGGCGCTAGTGTGCCACAGCTAGCTGGGAGGGAGTCCAGGAAAAAGTCTGGACCTGCCTAGGAGGCAAGAGATCACTGTTTCGGGGTGCGTAAGGAGAGGGGATTCACAGCACCACCTAAACGAGCTCCAGAGATGGGCACAAGCTGCAGCTATCAGTGCGGACATCAGAGACGGGCATGAAATGCTAAGGCTGCTGCTGCAGCCACCAAGAAGCCTGTGTGTAAGCACAGGTCACTATCCACACCTCCCCGCCTGGGAGCCGGTGCAGCCCGCCACTGCCAGGGTCCCGGGATCCAGGGACAACTTCCCCGGGAGAACACATGGTGTGCCTCAGGCTGTTGCAATGTCACACCGGCCTCTGCTGCCACTGCAGGCTTGCCCCGCATTTTGTACCCCTCCTTCCCCCCCAGGCTGAGTGAGCCAGAGTCCCTAATCAGCTGCTACTTTAACTCCATCCTTTCTGAGAAAAGAACAGACGCCCTCAGGTGACCTACACGCAGAGGCGGGGACAAATCCAAAGCTGAACCCCAGGAGCTGTGTGAACAAAGAAGAGAAAGGGAAGTTTCTCACAACAGCCTCAGGAGCATCGGATTAAATCTCCACAATCAACTTGATGTACCCTTCATCTCTGGAATACCTGAATAGGAAAAGAATCATCCAAAAATTGAGGAAGTGGACTTTGGGAGCAACTAAAGACTTCGGGTTTGCTTTCTGCATCTAATTTGTTTCTGGTTTTATGTTTATCTTAGTTTAGTATTTACAGTTTATTATCATTGGTAAATTTGTTTATTGATTTGTTTGCCCTCTTTATATATATATTTTTTTTCCTTTTTCTCCTTTTATGAGGGTGTATGTGTATGCTTCTTTGTGTGATTTTGTCTGTATAGCTTTTCTTTTACCATCTGTCCTAGGGTTCTATCTGCCCATTTATTTATTTTTTGTATAGTTTTCAGCGCTTGTTATCATTGGTGGATTTGTTTTTTAGTTGGTTGCTCTCTTATTTCCTTCTTACTTTTTTATTACTTTTTAATTTTTTTCTTATTTTTAAATAACTCTTTCTATTTTTATAACATTATGTTATTTTATTATTATTATTCCTTTATTTATTTCTCTTTCTTTCTTTCTTTCTTTCTTTCTTTCTATCATCCCTTTTCTTCTGAACTGTGTAGCTAAGAGGGTCTTGGTGCTCTGGCCAGGAGTCAGTGCTGTGCATCTGAGTTGGCAGACCTGAGTTCAGGACATTGGTCCACCAGAGACCTCCTGGATCCATGTAATATCAAACAGCAAAAGCTCTCCCAGAGATTTCCATCTCAAAGCAAAGACCCAGCTCCAATCAAGGACCAGGAGGCTACAGTGCTGTACACTCTAGGTCAAACAACTAGCAAAACAGGAACACAACACCATCCATTAGCAGAGAGGCTGTCTACAATCATAATAAGTTCACAGACACCCCAAAACACACCACCAGACGCGGTCCTGCCCACCAAAAAGACAAGATCCATCCTCATCCACCAGAACACAGTCACTAGTCCCCACCATGAGGAAGCCTAAAAAACCCACTGAACCAACCTTAGCCACTGGGGCCAGACACCAAAAACAACGGGAACTATGAACCTGCAGACTGCGAAAAGAAGACCCCAAACACAGTAAGATAAGCAAAATGAGAAGACAGAAAAACACACAGCAGATGAAGGAGCAAGATAAAAACCCAGCAGACCTAACAAATGAAGAGGAAATAGGCAGTCTACCTGAAAAAGAATTCAGAATAATGATAGTAAAGATGATCAAAAATCTTGGAAATAGAATAGACAAAATGCAAGAAACATTTAACAAGGACCTAGAAGAACTAAAGATGAAACAAACAATGATGAACAACACAATAAATGAAATGAAAAATACTCTAGGTGGGATCAATAGCAGAATAACTGAGGCAGAAGAATGGATAAGTGACCTGGAAGATAAAATAGTGGAAATAACCATTGCAGAGCAGAATAAAGAAAAAAGAATGAAAAGAATTGAGGACAGTCTCAGACACATCTGGGACAACATTAAACGCAGCAACATTCGAATTATAATGGTTCCAGAAGAAGAAGAGAAAAAGAAAGGGACTGAGAAAATATTTGAAGAGATTATAGTTGAAAGCTTCCCTAATATGGGAAAGGAAATAGTTAATCAAGTCCAGGAAGCACACAGAGTCCCATACAGGATAAATCCAAGGAGAAATACACCAAGACACATATTAGTCAAGCCGTCAAAAATTAAATACAAAGAAAACATATTAAAAGCAGCAAGGGAAAAACAACAAATAACACACAAGGGAATCCCCATAAGGTTAACAGCTGATCTTTCAGCAGAAACTCTGCAAGCCAGAAGGCACTGGCAGGACTAAATTAAAGTGATGAAGGAGAAAAACCTGCAACCAAGAATACTCTACCCTGCAAGGATCTCATTCAGATTTGATGGAGAAATTAAAACTTTTACAGACAAGCAAAAGCTGAGAGAGTTCAGCACCACCAAACCAGCTTTACAACAAATGCTAAAGGAACTTCTCTAGGCAAGAAACACAAGAGAAGGAAAAGACCTACAATAACGAATCCAAAACAATTAAGAAAATGGGAATAGGAACATACATATTGATAATTACCTTAAATGTAAATGGACTAAATGCTCCCACCAAAAGACACAGATTGGCTGAATGGATACAAACACAAGACCCATATATCTGCTGTCTATAAGAGACCCACTTCAGACCTAGAGACACATACAGACTGAAAGTAAGGGGATGGAAAAAGATATTCCATGCAAATGGAAACCAAAAGAAAGCTGGAGTAGCAATTCTCATATCAGACAAAATAGACTTTAAAATAAAGACTATTAGAAGAGACAAAGAAGGACACTACATAATGATCAAGGGATCAATCCAAGAAGATATAATGATTGTAAATATTTATACACCCAACATAGGAGCACCTCAATACATAAGGCAAATACTAACAGCCATAAAAGGGGAAATCGACAGTAAAACATTCATAGTAGCGGACTTTTACACCCCACTTTCACCAATGGACAGATCATCCAATATGAAAACAAATAAGGAAACACAAGCTTTAAATGATACATTAAACAAGATGGACTTAATTGATATTTATAGGACATTCCATCCAAAAATAACAGAATACATATTTTTCTCACGTGCTCATGGAACATTCTCCAGAATAGATCATATCTTGGGTCACAAATCAAGCCTTGGTGAATTTAAGAAAATTGAAATTGTATCAAGTATCTTTTCTGACCACAACGCTATGGGACTAGATATCAATTACAGGAAAAGATATGTAAAAAATACAAACACATGGACGCTAAACAATACACTACTTAAACGAAGTGATCACTGAAGAAATCAAAGAGGAAATCAAAAAATGCTTAGAAACAAATGATAATGGAGACACGACGACCCAAAACGTATGCAATGCAGCAAAAGCAGTTCTAAGAGGGAGGTTTATAGCAACACAATCCTACCTTAAGAAAACAGGAAACATCTAAAATAAACAACCTAACATTGCACCTAAAGCAATTAGAGAAAGAAGAACAAAAAAACCCCAAAGTTAGCAGAAAGAAAGAAATCATAAAAATCAGACCAGAAGTAAATGAAAAAGAAATGAAAGAAACGATAACAAAGATCAATAAAACTAAAAACTGGTTCTTTGAGAAAATAGACAAAATTGATAAACCATTAGCCAGACTCATCAAGAAAAAAAGGGAGAAGCCTCAAATCAATAGGATTAGAAATGAAAAAGGAGAAGTAACAACGGACACAGCAGAAATACAAAAGATCACGAGAGATTACTACAAGCAACTCTATGCCAATAAAATGGACAACCTGGAAGAAATGGACAAATTCTTACAAATGCACAACCTGCCAAGACTGAATCAGGAAGAAATAGAAAATATGAACAGACCAATCACAAGCACTAAAATTGAAACTGTGATTAAAAATCTTCCAACAAACAGAAGCCCAGGACCAGATAGTTTTACAGGAGAATTCTATCAAACATTTAGAGAAGAACTAACACCTATCCTTCTCAAACTCTTCCTAAATATAGCAGAGGGAGGAACACTCCCAAACTCATTCTACGAGGCCACCATCACCTTGATACCAAAACCAGACAACGATGTCACGAAGAAAGAAAACTACAGGCCAATATCACTGATGAACATAGATGCAAAAATCCTCTACAAAATACCAGCAAACAGAACCCAACAGCACATTAAAAGGATCATATACCATGATCAAGTGGGGTGATTCCAGGAATGCAAGGTTTCTTCAATATACACAAATCAATCAACATTATACACCATTTTAACAAACTGAAGGAGAAAAACCATATGATCATCTCAATAGATGCAGAGAAAGTTTTCGACAAAATTCAACACCCATTTATGATAAAAAAAACCCTGCAGAAAGTAGGCATAGAGGGAACTTTCCTCAACATAACAAAGGCCATATATGACAAACCCACAGCCAACATCGTCCTCAATGGTGAAAAACTGAAAGCATTTCCACTAAGATCAGGAACAAGACAAGGTTGCCCACTCTCACCACTCTTATTCAACATAGTTTTGGAAGTTTTAGCCACAGCAATCAGAGAAGAAAGGGAAATAAAAGGAATCCAAATCAGAAATGTAGAAGTAAAGCCGTCACTGTTTGCAGATGACATGATTCTATACGTAGAGAATCCTAAAGATGCTACCAGAAAACTATGAGAGCTAATCAATGAATTTAGTAAAGTAGCAAGATACCAAATTAATGCACAGAAATCTCTGGCATTCCTATACACTAATGATGAAAAAACTGAAAGTGAAATCAAGAAAACACTCCCATTTACCACTGCAACAAAAAGAATAAAATATCTAGGAATAAACCTACCTAAGGAGACAAAAGACCTGTATGCAGAAAATTATAAGACACTGATGAAAGAAATTAGAGATGGTACAAATAGATGGAGAGATATACCATGTTCTGGTATTGGAAGAATCAGTATTGTGAAAATGACTCTACTACCCAAAGCAATCTACAGATTCAATGCAATCCCTATCAAACTACCACTGGCATTTTGCACAGAACTAGAACTAAAAATTTCACAATTTGTATGGAAACACAAAAGACCCCAAAGAGCCAAAGCAATCTTGAGAACGAAAATCGGAGCTGGAGGAATCAGGCTCCCTGACTTCAGACTATTCTACAAAGCTACAGTAATCAAGACAGTATGGTACTGGCACAAAAACAGAAATATAGATCAATGGAACAGGATAGAAAGCCCAGAGATAAACCCACGCACATATGGTTACCTTATCTTTGATAAAGGAGGCAGGAATGTTCAGTGGAGAAAGGACAGCCTCTTCAATAAGTGGTGCTGGGAAAACTGGACACCTACATGTAAAAGTATGAGATTAGATCTCTCCCAAACACCATACACAAAAGTAAGCTCAAAATGGATTAAAGACCTAAATGTAAGGCCAGAAACTATCAAACTCTTAGAGGAAAACATAGGCAGAACACCCTATGACATAAATCACAGCAAGATCCTTTTTGACCCACCTCCTAGAGAAATGGAAATAAAAATAAAAATTAAAAAATGGGACCTAATGAAACTTCAAAGCTTTTGCACAGCAAAGGAAATCATAAACAAGACCAAAAGACAACCCTCAGAACGGGAGAAAATATTTGCAAATGAATAAACTGACAAAGGATTAATCTCCAAAATTTATAAGCAGCTCATGCAGGTCAATAACAAAAAAACAAACAATCCAATACAAAATTGGCAGAAGACTTAAATAGACATTTCTCCAAAGAAGATATACAGACTGCCAACAAAGACATGAAAGAATGCTCAACATCATTAATCATTAGAGACATGCAAATCAAAACTACAATGATTTTTATAAAGCAGAAACCAACACATGATTTTAAAGCAATTATTCTCCAATAAAGATGTAAAAAATAGAAACTACAATGAGATATCATGTCACACCAGTCAGAATGGCCAGCATCAAAAAATCTAGAAATAAATGCTGGAGAGGGTGTGGAGAAAAGGGAACACTCTTGCACTGCTGCTGGGAATGTGAATTGGTACAGTCACTATGGAGAATAGTATGGAGGTTCCTTAAAAAACTACAAATAGAATTACCATATGACCCAGCAATCCCACTACTGGGCATATACCCTGAGAAAACCATAATTCAAAAAGAGTCATGTACCAAAATGTTCTTGGCAGCTCTATTTACAATAGCCCAGAGATGGAAACAACCTAAGTGTCCATCATTGTATGTATGGATAAAGAAGATGTGGCACATATATACAATGGAATATTACTCAGCCATATAAAGAAACGAAATTCAGCTATTTGTAACCAGGTGGATAGACCTAGAGTCTGTCATACAGAGTGAAGTAAGTCAGAAAGAGAAAGACAAATGCCGTATGCTCACACATATTTATGGAATTTAAGAAAAAAAATGTCATGAAGAACCTAGGGGTAAGACAGGAAAAAAGACACAGACTTACTAGAGAATGGACTTGAGGATATGGGGAGGGGGAAGGGTAAGCTGTGACAAAGAGAGAGAGAGGCATGGACATATATACACTACCAAATGTAAGGTAGATAGCTAGTGGGAAGCAGCCACATAGCACAGGGAGATCAGCTCGGTGTTTTGTGACCGCCTGGAGGGGTGGGATAGGGAGGGTGGGATAGGGAGGGTGGGAGGGAGGGAGACGCAAGAGGGAAGAGATATGGGAACATATGTATATGTATAACTGATTCACTTTGTTATAATTCAGAAACTAACACACCATTGTAAAGCAATTATACTCTAATAAAGATGTAAAAAAAGGAAATAAATGAAAAAGAAATGAAGGAAACATTAGCAAAAATCAATAAAACTAAAAGCTAATTCTTTGAGAAGATAAACAAAATTGATAGCCATTAGTCAGACTTATGAAGAAAAAAAGGGAGAACTCAAATCAATAGAATTAGAAATGAAAATGGAGAAGTAACAAGTGACACTGCAGAAATACAAAGGATCATGAGAGATTGCTACAAGCAACTATTTGCCAATACATTGGAAAACCTGGAAGAAGGGGACAAATTCGTTGAAAAGCCCAACGTTCTGAGACTGAACCAGGAATAAATAGAAAATATAAACAGACCAATCACAAGCACTGAAAATGAGACTGTTAAAAAATCTTCCAACAAACAAAAGACTAGGACCAGATGGCTTCACAGGCAAATTCTGTCAAACATTTAGACAAGAGCTAACACCTGTACTTCTCAGGCTCTTCCACAATATAGTAGAGTGAGGAACACTCCCAAACTCATTCTACAAGGCTACCACCACCCTGATACCAAAGCCAAAGACGTCAAAAAAAAAACTACAGGGCAATATCACTGGTGAACATAGATGCAAAAATTTTCAACAATATGCTAGCAAACAGAATCCAAATCACATTAAAAGGATCATACACGGCTTCCCTGGTGGCGCAGTGGTTGAGAGTCCACCTGCTGATGCAGGGGACACAGGTTCGTGCCCCAGTCACAGAAGATCCCACATGCCGCAGAGCGGCTGGGCCCGTGAGCCAAGGCCACTGAGCCTACACGTCTGGAGCCTGTGCTCCACCACGGGAGAGGCCAAAACAGTGAGAGGCCCCCATACCACAAAAAAAAAAAAAAAATGGATCATACACTGTGATCAATGGGGTTTATCCCAGGAGTGCAAGGATTCTTTAATATACACAAATCAATCAATGTGATAAACCATATTAACAAATTGAAGGCATAGAGAGAACTTACCTCAAATTAGTAAAGGCCATATATGACAAGCCCACAGCCAACATCCTTCTCAATGGTGAAAAACTGAAACCATTTTCTCAAAGATCAGCCACAAAACAAGCTTGCCCACTCTCACCACTATTATTCTACATAGTTTTGGAAGTATTAGCCAGAGCAATCAGAGACGAAAAAGAAATAAAAGCAATCCAAATCGGAAAAGAAGAAGTAAAGCTGTCACTGTTTGCAGATGACATGATACTATACATAGAGAATCCTAAAGCCTCTACCAAAATACTACTAAAGCTAATTAATGAATTTGGTAAAGTATCAGGATACAAAATTAATGTACAGAAATCTCTTGCATTCTTATATACTAATGACAAAAAATCTGAAAGAGAAATTAAGGAAACACTGCCATTTACCACTGCAACAAAAAGAACAAAATGCCTAGGAATAAACCTACCTAAGGAGACAAAAGACCTGTATGCAGAAAACTATAAGACACTGATGAAAAAATTAGAGATGATACAAACAAATGGAGAGATATATCATGTTCTTGGATTGGAAGAAGCAACATTGTGAAAATGAATATACTACCTAAAGCAATCTACAGGTTCAATGCAATACCTATCAAATTACCAATGTCAGTTTTCACAGGACTAGAACAAAAACATTTCACAATTTGTATGGAAACACAAAAGACCCTGAATAGCCAAAGCATTATTGAAAAAGAAAAATGGAGCTGGAGGAATCAGGCTCCCTGACTTCAGAGTATACTACAAAGCTACAGTAATCAAGACAGTATGGTACTGGCACAAAAACAGAAAGATAGATCAATGGAACAGGATAGAAAGCCCAGAGATAAACCCATGCACATATAGTCACCTTATTTTTGATAAAGGAGGCAAGAATATACAGTGGAGAAAAGACAGCCACTTTAATAAGTGGTGTGGGGAAACTGGACAGCTACATGTAAAAGAATGAAATTAGAACACTCCTTAACACCATACACAAAACTAAATTCAAAATGGATTAAAGACCTAAATGTAAGGCCAGACACTATAAAATTCTTAGAGGAAAACATAGGCAGAACACTCTTTGACATAAATTACAGCAAGATCCCTTTTGACCCACCTCCTAGAGAAATGGAAATAAAAACAAAAATAAACAAATGGGACCTAATGAAACTTAAAAGCTTTCTGCACAGCAAAGGAAAACATAAACAAGATGAAAAGACAACCCTCAGAATGGGAGAAAATATTTGCAGACAAAGCCACTGACAAAGGATTAATCTCCAAAGTTACAAGCAGCTCATGCAGCTCAATATAAAAAAAAAAAAAAAACAAGCAAATCCAAAAATGTCCAGAAGATATAAATAGACATTTCTCCAAAGAAGATATACAGATTGCCAACAAACTCATGAAAGGATGCTCAACACCACTAATCATTAGAGAAATACAAATCAAAACTACAATGAGGTATCACCTCACTCCTGTCAGAATGGCCATCATCAAAACGTCTACAAACAATAAATGCTGGAGAGAGTGTCGAGAAAAGAGAACCCTCTTGCACTGTTGGTGGGAATGTAAATTGATACAACCACTATGGAGAACAGTATGGAGGTTCCTTAAAAAGCTAAATATAGAGGTAACATATGACCCAGCAATCCCACTACTGAGCATATACCCTGAGAAAATCATAATTTAAAAACAGTCATGTACCACAATGTTCATTGCAGCTCTATTTACAATAGCCAGGACATGGAAGCAACATAAGTGTCCACAATTGGATGAATGGATAAAGAAGATGTGGCACATATATACAACGGAATATTACTCAGCCATCAAAGGAAATAAAATTGAGTTAGTTGTAGTGAGGTGGATGGACCTAGAGTCTGTCATACAGAATGAAGTAAGTCAGAAAGAGAAAAACAAATATTGTATGCTAACATCCATTTAGATATGGAATCTAAAATAAATTAAAGTTCTGAAGAACCTAGGGGCAGGACAGGAATAAAGACACAGATGTAGACAATGGACTTGAGGACATGGGCAGGAGGAAGGGTAAGCTGGAATGAAGTGAGAGAGTGGCACGGACATATATACACTACCAAATGTAAAATAGATAGCTAGTGGGGAGCAGCCACATAGCACAGGGAGATAAGCTCGGTGATTTGTGACCACCTCGAGGGGTGAGATAGGGAGGGTGGGAGGGATACACAAGAGGGAGAAGATATGGGGATATATGTATATGTATAGCTGATTCACTTTTTTATAAAGCGGAAACTAACACACCATTGTAAAGCAATTATACTCCAATAAAGATGTTAAAAAAATAAGAAGAAGAAGAAACTTAATCATATTGTGGTGAATGTGAAGTATAATCCCAGGGTCATCTGGCTTCACTGGATAGAGGTATTAGTTACATTTGAGTTCAAACCACCTGCTGAGTAAGGAACATGTGTTTCCAGGAACATGGGGACCTCCCATTATCACCTGTAGGTATTTCTAAGAGTTCCTCTGGGGATGGTCTTATGAGCCACAAACCTGGCCCAGCTACATCACAAAGCAGCATTGGCCTGACTCCCTGCCTGACCACAGCCAGTTGCCCCTGTCAATGCCTGTGCAAACTGCACTGCCCTGCTAATGTCCCAGAGCCACAGCATGTGCTGGAGTCTGTCCAGAGGGGGGGAATCTTGTTTCTAGGCCATGCTACTCTCCACGATCTAAGGATACAAGAATACCAGCTTTGGGGCCCAGTTCATAAAGATTTTTGTTACATCACTTCTCTGGCTTTTGGTCCCCACCCCTGTAGCCATGGGACTCACACCTGGCCCGGTGGCTGGGCAGGGACATATGAGATGCAGCCCCTCATTTATCCCTGTCAGCCTATTCCAAACACCAACAACAATCTCCTCCCAGCCTTCCAGTTATGAAACAAACCACCCCCCATGCATTCAACACATGCAGTGGAAACCAGAGGTGGGAAGGAGGGGCATGTGGGCAACCCTAGAAGCTTGAGCCCTGGACCACCTGCCAACATGTTCTGCCAAACAAGCATCTTTAATAGGTTCAATTATACTTGCCAAGCTCTGGGCTATTTGCTTTACATTCATTATCTCATGTTAACTCTTGTCTCAATTCCGTGAAGATACCTACATTGACTTCCATTTCCAGATTAGAAAACCAACCAAGGAGTTAAGTAAGTTGCCTAAGGTCTCAAAACTAGTGTCAGGGCTTGAATCTGAATCCAGGCCTATCTTACTCCAAAGCTGTGCTTTCAATAATATGACATACTATTACATTTCACGTTATCCTTTTTCCTCTAATTAATGTTTCCCCCAATTTGTTTGGATATTTATAGCTCTCTTGTTCATGAGGCTTGTCTTGCTGAAGTTAAAATTCTGATGTCATCCTAAATTGCTAAGGGAAGCTACCTTCCCCAGAAGCCTATCACTCTCTTGGGAGCTCCCTATCTCCTTCCTTTATGCAGGAAATATACATGAAACAAGACCTTTAATTAGCCTTCACTATTAGCTCCTACATCCTGTAATAATTATCTTTGGTCATGTCATCATGAATCCCCTGGGTAGCATGGGTATTATGGACTGTTAGAGGGTGTCTGAAAGCTGGCTGTCAGTTTGATTCATATTAGGCCAATTACTTTAACTAAAATTAAAATTTGTCAAGGATAGTTTGATGATGAGTCTTGGCAGCTAAAAGGAGCGCTTAAGGAGCCATGCAGCACTCTTTGGCAGAAGCACAGTGGTTTTATCTCAAGGTGAAGGTCTGGTTGTTATTGAAAGTACCAAAGACCAAAGGGACAAACTTCTCTGGATTTGTAGCTCTGGCTCCTAGTAACTACTGGCACTGGAATCCACCCAGCCAACAAGTCTTCAGTCCTCTTCTACAGCATGTGGGGGTCCTCAATATAGACCAAAGTAGAAAACGTGGACACAGTGGCCATGCATTTTACAGTTTAGTGGGCACACCAAATCTATCAGTTACCTACCTAACATCTATTTCCCTCATTATAACAGAAGATTGATTTTGTTGGAGCAACACTATGATCTGCTAGAAATGATCTTTTGTCCAAACTGTCTTTTGACACAGTTATGGCTAATGTGACCAAAAGGAAGTCTGCTTCAAGGTTTCTGAGGAAACTTTCTTTTCTAATAAGATGAAATGGATATGGTTATTGTTTTCTGCCTCTTCTCCCTTCTTCCTGCTTAGAGTAAGCATGCAATTTCTGGAAGTACAGCTGTTACCCTGCAAATATGAGGTGACAAGCTAAAGGACAAAAGCCAACGTGCTAAGAGGGCAGAACAAACAGCATGAAGAGCCTGGATCCTTGAACGCACATGAGTTGTTGTGCAATCTCTGGGCTGGCAATTTCCAAATTAAGTTGCTATAGTTAGGTTTTTCTGTAACTTGCTGTTGAAAGCATAACCAGCAGGTACAAGCAGAGACAGATATATAATTATGCCAGTTGAGCTGGGAAAACCTAATAGTGTGGTCAGTAATCCTATCTAAAGATCAGTGAAGTCTGTGGCTGAGTAAGGAAAGCAGATAAGATCAATATGGCCTATGATAACCCTCTCTGCATGTACCTTTTATAGCAATATTTGCTCACTTATTCATTTCATGTATGGAGCACCTGCTATGCTTATGTGTTAGACATTGGCTGTGTGACATTATTTTGTGTGTGTGTGTTTGTGTGTGATACTATTAATGCAATACAACTGTTCTGTAGATGTTTAGAAACAGGAATATTTATTTCAACATTTCCAATGTATACAAGGTCCCACTCTGGCCACCTGAGCCATGTGAGCACTCACAACCAAAGCCCCTGAGAAGGTTCTTCTCTGCTGCATGTGTTGAGTAAAAATGCAGAACATTCCAGAGCAGAAGACCATCCTGAGACTGCCTACCCAGATCACTGTACCCAAGCAGTGGGGGCCACAGTTCTCACCATGCATTGCATAGCTCATCCTCACTTTCTTTGGCTGACTTGACCTTTAGGTAATAAATGTATTTCTGAAAATTTATGCTCATCTGATTCACATTTAACATATGTTATGAGAGTTTACCGTTTTTACTATTCAAATCAATCTCAAGTCTAAATTTTTCTGAAAAGTGAATAATTTTTCCCTTAGTCTCTGTTTCCTGAAACCAGATAATTGGGTATCAAATTTTAATGCAAAAAATATACATGGAAAATGTCAAAAAAGCATTATGTAAAATACACTTGTGATAAAGTCACCTCTTATACCTACAACCTTCTCCATCTCAGTTGATGGAAATTTATTTTTCTAGGTATTCAGGGAAAAAAAGGTGCCATTCTTTCTTGACACCTTTCTTTCCTTTACACCCTGCATCACTCCTCTAGCAAATACTGTTGGTTCTACTTCTAAAATACAATCAAAATCTGACCCCTTCTCACCACCTCCCCTGCCACCATCCTAGTCATCTCTGGCCTAAATTATCGCAACAGCCTCCCCAAGGATCTCTCTGCTCCATTCCTCAATGCCCTACAGTCTATTCATACGGTGACCTGAGTGATCCTTTTAGGATACAAGTCCAACAAGGTAACTGCTATGCTCAGAAACCCCCAGTGGCTCCCATCTCACTCAGAGTAAAAGCCAAAGTTCTCCCAATAGCCAACAAGGCCCTACATGATCCAGCTATGTCACTTCTCTGACCGTTCTCCCACAACTCTCCCTTCTCCTCAATCCACTCCATCAGCACTGGCTCCCTGGCTGCTTCTCAAACACGCCCAGCCTCCTTAGGGTCTGTAACTGGCTGTTACTTCTGTCTGGAATGCTCTTCTCCCAGACATCTTCGAGGCCGACCTCTGCTCTTCCTTCACCTCTTTGCTCACATGTCATTTTCTGAGCCACAGATGGATAGGGGCCAGGGTGTGGTGGGGAGGTAGGGTGGGAGGGGCTCAAGTAGCCTCCACTCCCCTTTTTAACCGGAGTAGCTTCACCTTGTGTGCTTTATATATTGGAGTTCTACATAAGATTTCACGTGAACAAAGGATTCCACATGCCTTAGACGAATGTAGTTGCTATAATTTGGAGGAGAAATTATAAGGGAGGGACCAGGATGGTAGTTATGTGGGTGGAAAGAAATGGATAGACTTAAGAAATATTTATGGAGGTGAATTCTCCCAAACTTATTCATTGGTTGGCTGTGGGGCAGGAGAAAGAGCCAAGGACACTCCCAGGTTTCTGAACTGAGTGCTGGATATGTGGTGATAATATATACAGAATGATTGAGGTGTCTTAGATGGGAAATGCAGTTTCATTGAGTTTGAGGTGTTAGGGACATTCATAAGGAAACTACCAAGTCAGGGGTAAGGTCAGATAGGGCTGGAGATTAAGGAGTCATCATTATAAATAACCATCTCTGTCATTTGTTGAGGGCTGGTTGTATGCCAGGCATTGTGCTGAACACTTCATCTCATACGGTTATTATAACAACTCTATAAACAGATCATGTTGGATCTGTTCCTCCCATTAACTTAAATTAGGGAAAAGTAGAATGTCTATAAGGAAAGGAGGTGCCTCATAGAAACCATGGGAAGAACTGGGACCCACACTTGAACACCCTCAGGACTGTTTGCCTACCTCCTGTCTGTCCTCCTCTCTAAAGGTCAGCTTCACTCTGCTCCACATCTGCAGAGCAGCTTGCCCAGGGCCTCAGTTCATTTAGGGCAATGTGGTATAACAACTCCCAAGCTTGATGTGTCAGCACTCCTTCTCAGCCCCAAGTATGAATTCCCAGGGAAGTGATTCGATGAGCCACGCTTGGGGTGGTGCCCATCTCTGAGCATTTAGCCAGGGGTCCAGGACACACAGAGAAATCATGTCGTTGGAAGGAAGATAAAGCAACATTTCCCAGAATGAGGGGTGGGGATGGGGTAGTTCCCAGAAAAGACAAAGAGCTGGACAGACAAATCAAAAGGTGTCTCCTCCAGGAAGCTGTCATCACCCCATTCTACAGATGAGCAACTGTAGGAGATGTACAAGTAAATGATATGTCCCAGGGAGAGTCATATGACAAGAAGAGACAGGGCCCATGTTTATGGGATGACTGGAAGAAGAGAAGCTGGAGAAGAAGCCTGCAACAAACCCTGTAGGTGCCACACTTTTGTCCTCTCAGCTCATCCGGAGGACGTTTACAGATAGTTTCTGTTCACACTGGAGGCTTCTGGCCTCTCTCTGCCCGAGGCCATTCTCTGGCCACTGGAGTGTGTGCTGCCCTCACACGGGGAAGGACAGAAATGCCAGTGAGGGATGATAGATAAATACTTTGTCTTCCTAACCCCTCTGGGGAACAATTCTGGAATGTGTTCTACACAGTCATCAGAGTTCCCAGTGGAATGAGCCCCAGTTGCCCACAATGGCAACCTGATCACAATACACCTGTTTTTTGGTCTTTCTTTCCTTCTTTGTCTCATTATCCCACTCCCTCATCCCTGGACACTACCTGCACCCAAATCATTGTCTCAGGGTCTCCCTATGAGGGAACTAGAACTTCTTAGTTTGAGAATATGAGGGAATCTCAAGGTCTGTGCATACAGAGATCCCAGAGAATAGCTCACAGGAGAAGCCAGAGACTGGAGACCAGAAGCCAAGACCTTCTGCCCCAGGGGTGCCTATTCCTCAGGCTTTCCCCTGAGGCAGATCAGCATCTTGGCAGCCATTAACCACAGCCATCCATCTCTTGCCTCAGCAATACTGCAACAGACACCCTGAAGGGAGCCTTTTAATTATTCTCCAGATCAGTCGATAGATCAAATGTACAAATGAGCAGCCTCCTTCCTTGTTATTACTGCTACTGTTCCACTCCCGTAATCCCTGGCCCACATCCAGAGCTTTGTTTTGTTTTGAAATCAGCAGAAGAAACAACATGATTTTTCTGTTAAAAAAAAAAAAAAGGCACTCCACTAAGCTATTTTTATTTCCTGGCTGACAGTTCTTTCATAATCTCCAGTGGGTTGGAAAGTAATTGGAGACTTGAAAATACAGTTTTCCATAGGTGATTATTATAAACCACTGGGTTGCCTTGCAGAGAGGGGGCTGTTTCCAATCTCGCGCTAGGAAAATTCAATGCATTTTTTGCATTGTCTCTAAGACATCATTTGCCAGTTATCTTTGTAATGCTTCACTGGCAGCTCTCCAAAACAAGCCCTCTCTTTGCTAACACGGTACATGGGGAGTTGTAGCCACATCATTTAGAGAGCTTTATATGCACAATCTCCCCTAACACAAGCACTCCCTAAAGGATTGGAGAGCAGCTACTTGGACTAATAATAATTCCCTGACAACACAGGTGAATAATTGCCAGTTCTCATTCTCTGAAGAAGGAGGGATAGGAGGAGACAGTGAAGGGCAGAAGTGCCTGAAAGAAGAAAGAGAGGAAGCAGGACTATTTCCATTCCATTTAAAGAGGGTTAGGTTAGAAACTCTCTCTCTCTGTCTCATTCTATGTCTATGTCTACCTTTATCTCTCTCAGATAATGTTTCCAGTTTCTCGCCAATGACATTTCAATAAATTTACTGGGTTCACAGAGTTTACAAGGAAAAGCTACCATGTAAGCCCTGCCAAATGTTGTTGGGAGTCAAGATTCACATATATTAAGTACCTAGGGAGCCACAAGCAGAATACTGAGCCGGAAGCATTTCAGGAAAGGGAGAGATGGAGGAGGACAACGATGAGCACCTTGGAGATTCCTCCCACCTCATTGTGGTGGGACAACGACACCTCCTCACCACCCGACCTGTTCAGACCCTTGTTGGCTCATGCTCATTTCTAGAAATCTCCTCCTTATGTTTATTTAGCTGACAACTGGCTGCCAGTAGCTCTGCTTCTCTTTCTGAAGCCTCAGGAATATTAAGTTTATTTCTTCTTCCACAAGAGATATGGAGGCAGTTCCCATGAACTCTCAAGTCTTTTTTTCATGAGCTTGAATTCCTTAACTCAAAAGCAAGACTTTTTTAAACTATCAGATTAATCTCACTCTACCCCTAATTTTTTAAACATCTTTATTGGAATATAATTGCTTTACAATCGTGTGTTAGATTCTGCTTTATAACAAAGTGAATCAGTTATACATACACATATGTTCCCATATCTCTTCGCTCTTGCGTCTCCCTCCCTCCCACCCTCCCTATCCCATCCCTCTAGGTGGTCACAAAGCACTGAGCTGATCTCCCTGTGCTATGTGGCTGCTTCCCACTAGCTATCTATTTTACGTTTGGTAGTGTATATATGTCCATGCCACTCTCTCACTTTGTCACAGCTTACCCTTCCCCTTCCCCATATCCTCAAGTCCATTCTCTAGTAGGTCTGTGTCTTTATTCCTGTCTTACCCCAATTTTTTAAAGGTCTTCCAAATGAGAGAAGCCAGATGTACTTTAGAACTTAAGCTTGACAAAACCAAGCCCAACTCAAAAGAACTGAAAGCAGAGACTTTAATATATATTTATACACCAATGTTCACAGCAGCTTTGTTCACAATAGCCCAAAGGTGGAAGCAAACCAAATGTCCATCAATGGGATGAATGGATAAACAAAATGTGTATATACACACAACGGAATATCATTCAGCTTTAAAAAGGAAGAAAATTTTGACACATGGATGACCCTTGAAAACATTATGCTAAATGAAATATCATTACACAGAAACAATTCCTGTATGATTTCACTTCTACAGGGCACCTAGAGTAGCCAAGTTCATAGAGACAGAAAGTAGAGAGGTACTTGCCAGAAGCTGGTGAAGGGGGAAATGAGGAATCAGTGTTTAACGAGTACAGACTTTCAGTTTGGGATGATGAAAATGTTCTAGAAATGGATGATGGTGATGATTACACAGCAATATAAGTGTACTTAATGCCACAGAACTGTACACCTAAAATGGAAAAATGCTTAAAATTGTAAATTTTTTATTATGAATTTTTTACCACACACACAAAATAAGCCCAATGTCTGTGCACTGGAATCCTCTTAACCCTCTCAGTCTAGCTTTCTGAACTGACTGTACTCAATTCAGATTACACCAAACACAGTATGTTTGAAGACCCCCTTGGCCCTTTGTTTAAACAGATACCCCGAATGCTCATCTCACAGCTTTCCATACTTACTTCCACATCCCATGCTGCATCGGGAGACATGTGGCCAAATATTGCAATCTCATGAGTCATGTTCACTATGGTGACATTCCTTTTTGTCCCATGTCCCTGACATGGAATCACAGACACTGTGGCCTGGGCCAGAGAAGGTAGCTGGAGAGCTGAGAACAAGTTTTTATACAGAGATGATGGAGTAATGAGATTTCAGAGCAAGACTGAAATTAGACTATTACACATGAAGCCAGAAAGAAGAAAAATACATTATTTTAATTAACACTCGGAGTATATTGACTCAACATCACCGTTGATGACATGCCTGGCACCGCCCTCTCTACCCGGTGCAACCCAGACTGACTGCAGAAGGTATATTCTTCTGAGTGTTTGTTATCTGAATTTACATGGCTACAAGTTTCCAGACAGAAACGAATGATCTATTCTTTAATAACCTGACCACTTTTAAAACTACCTGACAAGAACCTCCTGATCCACTTGGAAGCTCACACCCCCAAACCAGCCACATCAGTCAGGGACTTCCTGCAGAAGCTCCCAGATTATCGGATGCAGCAGGTACTGCCAACACATGCAAATGTAATGCAAGTCAATTGACAAATGAAATTGGGAAATCCTTCATCTTCTGCAAGATTTACAAGTCAATGAAAGTGACAGGGGAGACTGCCTTGAATCCCAATTAAATCATTGACAAATGAGGATAAGGCAGAGTTAGGGCAGATAATGCAGAAGAAAAGAACACGTGTAAGCTTCAGAGAAAAAAGATGTCATCAGAAGCCCCAGAGAAAACTGAAAACCATTCAAACTTTTGGGTAGAGCTGATCTTCTTAGGATGTTTACTGTAGTTAGTTGGTTAGTTTGTTTGTTCATTAGATTTTCAGAAAAAAACTGATTTGTTCTTTTATGCATAATTACGTAAATATAAGATAAAGTAACCTTGCTTTCAATTTTGAATTTTGTTTCTCAAGATAAAGTTTCAAACAAATATTGTTTGTTACATTTAGTGTGGAATGTTGGTCCCACTTTAAGTGGATTCTCTTGTAGAGGACTTTTTACAGTGCCCTTAGCTTGATAACGTGAGCCTACTGGGTGTGTGCATATGTCCTGGCATCTTCTTGTGGGCAACCCTGGATGCAGGAGAGCCCCTACTCCCAGAAACACACTATCAAGACATGTGCCAAGATTACCAGCCACATGTTGAACAAATTGGTAAATGGAGATATTGTCCACACAATGTCATTTATCAGTCACCATCCTCAGAATAGTATTTGCATTATATTTCCAGGAATGGGAAATATGTTTGCACAGAGTACTTTCCCTCCCATCTCGTACTCCTTACAACAGTTATGCTTTATGTTTATACTTTGTGCATTCATGTTTGGAAAAGGGGTTTCATAAAATCATCTGTTTTTAACTTCAGAACAACCATTTGTAAGAGTTTACAGCAGGAGTTATCAGGCCCATCTAACAGGCTCAAGTCAAGAAACACTCTGGAGTATTGGGGGGACCTTCAAGATGGTGCAGGAGTGAGGAGTAGAAATCAAGTTCCTCCCCACAAATACATCAAAAATACATCTACATGTGGAACAACTCCTACAGAAGACCAACTGAACGTTGGCAGAAGACCTCAGACTTCCCAAAAGCCATATGGCTGACAGGGTCTTCGTGCTCTGGCCAGGTGCCAGGCCTGAGCCTCTGAGATAGGAGAGCCGAGTTCAGGACATTGGACCACCAGAGACCTCCCAGACCCACGTAATATCAATCAGTGTGAGCTATCCCAGAGATGTCCATTTCAATGCTAAGATCCAGCTCCAGTCAATGACCAGCAGCTACAGTCCTAGACACCCCATGCCAAACAACTAGCAAGACAGGAAGACAACCCCAACCATTAGCAAAGAGCCTGCCTAATATCATAATAAGTTCACAAACACCCCAAAGCACGCTACTGGACACAGTCCTGCCCACCAGAAAAACAAGATCCTCCCTAACCTACCAGAACACAGGCACCAGTACCCTCCACCAGGAAGCCTACACAACCCACTGAACCAAACTTATACACTGGGGTCAGACACCAAAAACAACAGGAACTACGAACCTGCTGCCTGCGAAAAGGACACCCAAAACACAGTTAGTTAAGTAAAATGAGAAGACAGAGAAATAGACAGCAGATGAAGGAGCAATGTAAAAACCCACAAGACCAAACAAATGAAGAGGAAATAGGCAGTCTACCTGAAAAAGAATTCAGAATAATGATAGTAAAGATGATCCAAAATCTTAGAAATAGAAGGGAGAAAATATAAGAAAAGTTTAACAAGAACATAGAAGAACTAAGAGTAAACAAACAATGATGAACAATACAATAAATGAAATTAAAAATTCTCTAGAAGGAATCAACAGCAGAGAAACTGAGGCAGAAGAATGGATAAGTGACTTGGAAGATAAAATAATGGAAATAACTACTGCAGAGCAGAATAAAGAAAAAAGAATGAAAAGAATTGAGGACAGTCTCGGAGACCTCTGGGACAACATTAAACGCACCAACATTCGAATTATAGGGGTCCCAGCAGAAGAAGAGAGATATATAGAGGGACTGAGAAAATATTTGAAGAGATTATAGTTGAAAACTTCCCTAATATGGGAAAGGAAATAGTCGATCAAGTCAAGGAAGTGCAGAGAGTCCCACACAGGATAAATCCAAGGAGAAACACACCAAGACACATATTAACCAAACTATCAAAAATTAAATACAAAGAAAAAATATGAAAAGCAGCAAGGGAAATGCAACAAATAATACAAGGGAATCCACATAAGGTTACCAGCAGATCAGCACAAACGCTGCAAGCCAGAAGGGAGTGGCATGACATATTTAAAGTGATGAAAGGGAAAAAACTAAAACCAAGATTACTCTACCCAGCAAGGATCTCATTCAGATTTGATGGAGAAATTACAATCATTACAGACAAGCAAAAGCTAAGAAAATTCAGCACCACCAAATGAGCTTTACAACAAATGCTAAAGGAACTTCTCTAGGCAGGAAACACAAGAGAAGGAAAAGACCTACAACAGCAAACCCAAAACAATTAAGAAAATGGGAATAGGAACATACATATTGATAACTACTAAATGGATTAAATTCTCCAACAAAAAAACATAGACTGGCTGAATGGATACAAAAATAAGACTTTTATATATGTTGTCTACAAGAGACCCACTTCAGACCTTGGGACACACACAGACTGAAAGTGAGGGGATGGAAAATTATATCCCATGCAAATGGAAATCAAAAGAAACCTGGAGTAGCAATTCTCATACCAGACAAAATAAACTTTAAAATAGAGACTATTAAAAGAGATAATGACCAAGGGATCAATCTAAGAAGAAGATATAACAATTCTAAATATTTATGCACCCAACATAGGAGCACTTCAATACATAAGGCAAATGCTAACAGCCATAAAAGGGAAAATCAACAGTAACAAATAATAGTAGGAGACTTTAACACCCCACTTACATCAATGGACAGATCATCCAAAATGAAAATAAATAAGGAAACACAAACTTGAAATGACACATTAAACAAGATAGACTTAATTTGTATTTATAGGACATTCCATCCAAAAACAACAGAATACACTTTCTTCTCAAGTGCTCATGGAACATTCTCCAGGATAGATCATATCTTGGGTCACAAATCAAGCCTTGGTATATTTAAGAAGATTGAAATCGTATCAAGGATCTTTTCTGACCATGAAGGTATGAGACTAGATGTCAAGTACAGGAAAAAAAAAAAACTGTAAAAACTACGAACACATGGAGGCTAAACAATACACTACTAAATAACCAAGAGATCACTGAAGAAATCACAGAGGAAATTTAAAAATACCTAGAAGCAAATGACAATGAAAACACAATGACCCGAACTAATAGAATGCAGCAAAAGCAGTTCTAAGAGGGGAGTTTATAGCAATACAATCCTACCTTAAGAAACAGGAAACATCTCGAATAAACAACCTAAACTTACACCTAAAGCAACTAGAGAAAGAAGAACAAAAAACCCCCAAGGTTAGCAGAAGGAAAGAAATCATAAAGATCAGATCAGAAATAAATGAAAAAGAAATGAAGGAAACAATAGCCAATAAAACTAAAAGCTGGTTCTTTGAGAAGATAAAAAACATTGATAAACCATTAGCTAGACTCATCAAGAAAAAAAAGAAGACTCAAATCAACAGAGTTACAAATGATAAAGGAGAAATAACAACTGACACTGCAGAAATACAAAGGATCATGAGAGATTACCACAAGCAACTACACAACAAGGACTGAAATTGAAACTGTGATTAAAAATCTTCCAACAAACAAAAGCCCAGGAGAGGATGGCTTCACGGGCGAATACTATCAAACATTTAGAGAAGAGCTAACACCTATCCTTCCCAAACTCTTCCAAAATATAACAGAGGGAGAAACACTCCCAAACTCATTCTACGAGGCCACCATCACCCTGACACCAAAACCAGACAAAGCTGTCACTAAGAAAGAAAACTACAGGCCAATATGACTGATGAACATAGACGCAAAAATCCTCTACGAAATACTAGCAAAGAGAATCCAACAGCACATTAAAAGGATCATACACCATGATCAATGGGGTTTCTCCCAGGAATGCAAGGATTCTTCAGTATATGCAAATCAATCAATGTGACACACTATATTAACAAACTGAAGGATAAAATCCATATGATTATCTCAATAGGTGCAGAAAAAGCTTTCAACAAAATTCAACACCATTTACCATAAAAACTCTCCAGAAAGTAGGCATAGAGGGAACTTACCTCAACATAATAAAGGCCATGTATGACAAACGCACAGCCAACATTGTTCTCAATGGTGAAAAACTGAAACCATTTTCACTAAGATCAGGAACAAGACATGGTTGCCCACTCTCACCACTATTATTCAACATAGATTTGGAAGTTTTAGTCACAGCACTAAGAGAAGAAACGGAAAGAAATAAAAGGAATCCAAATTGGAAGAGAAGAAGTAAAGCTGTCACTGTTTGCAGATGACATGATACTATACATAGAGAATCCTAAAGCCTCTACCAAAATACTACTAGAGCTAATCAATGAATTTGATAAAGTATCAGGATACAAAATTAATGTACAGAAATCTCTTGCATTCTTTTTTTTTTTTTTTTTTTTGGCAGTACACGGGCCTCCCACCGCTGTGGCCCCTCCCGTTGCGGAGCACAGGCTCTGGATGCGCAGGCCCAACGGCCATGGCCCATGGGCCCAGCTGCTCCGCGGCATGTGGGATCCTCCCAGACTGGGGCACGAACCGGTGTCCCCCGCATCGGCAGGCAGACTCTCAACCACTGCGCCACTAGGGAACCCCATCTCTTGCATTCTTATATACTAATGACAAAAAATCTGAAAGAGAAATTAAGGAAACACTCCCATTTACCACTGCAACAAAAAGAACAAAATGCCTAGGAATAAACCTACCTAAGGAGACAAAAGACTTCTATATAGAAAACTATAAGACACTGATGAAAGAAATTAGAGATGATACAAATAGATGGAGACATATACCATGTTCTTGGATTGGAAGAATCAACATTGTGAAAATGACTATATTACCCAAAGCAATCTACAGGCTCAATGCAATCCTTACCAAATTACCAATGGCATTTTTCACAGAACTAGAACAAAAAAAATCACAATTTGTATGGAAACACAAAAGACCCCGAATAGCCAAAGCAATCCTGAGAAAGAAAAATGGAGCTGGAGGAATCAGGCTCCCTGACTTCAGAGTATACTACAAAGCTAGAGTAATCAATACACTACGGTACTGGCACAAAAACAGAAATAGAGATCAATGGAACAGGATAGAAAGCCCAGAGATAAACCCATGCACATATGGTCACCTTATCTTTGATAAAGGAGGCAGGAATGTACAGTGGAGAAAGGACAGCCTCTTTAATAAGTGGTGCCAGGAAAACTGGACAGCTACATGTAAAAGAATGAAATTAGAACACTCCCTAAATGATAAACAAAAATAAACTCAAAATGGATTAAAGACCTAAATGTAAGGCCAGACACTACAAAAGTCTAAGAGGGAAACATAGGCAGAACACTCTATGACATAAATCACAGCAAGATCCATTTTGACCCACCTCCTAGAGAAATGGAAATAAAAACAAAAATAAACAAATGGGACCTAATGAAACTTCAAAGCTTTTGCACAGCAAAGGAAAACATAAACAAGACGAAAAGACAACCCTCAGAATAGGAGAAAATATTTGCCAACAAAGGCACTGACAAAGTATTATTCTCCAAAATTTATAAGCAGCTCATGCAGGTCGATAACAAAAAACAAACAACCCAATCCAAAAATGGGCAGAAGACCTAAATAGACATTCCTCCAAAGAAGATATACAGATTGCCAACAAACACATGAAAGGATACTCAACATCACTAATCATTAGAGAAATACAAATCAAAACTACAATGAGTTGTCACCTCACACCAGTCAGAATGGCCATCATCAAAAAATCTACAAACAATAAATGCTGGAAAAGGTGTGGAGAAGAGGGAACCCTCTTGCACTGTTGGTGGGAATGTCAATTGATACAGTCACTATGGAGAACAGTATGGAGGTTCCTTAAAAAACTAAAAATAGAACTACCATATGACCCAGCAATCCCACTACTGGGCATATACCCTGAGAAACCATAACTCAAAAAGATGCATGTTTCACAATGTTCATTGCAGCACTATGTATGGTTGCCAGGACAAGGAAGCAACCTAGGTGTCCATCGACAGATGAATGGATAAAGAAGATGTGGCACATATATACAATGGAATATTACTCAGCCATGAAAAGAAACAAAATTGAGTTATTTGTAGTGAGGTGGATGGACTTAGAGTCTGTCATACAGAGTGAAGTAAGTCACAAAGAGAAAAACAAATACCATATGCTAAAACAAATATATGGAATCAAAAAACAAACAAACAAACCAAAACAATGGTTCTGAGGAACATAGGGGCAGGAGAGGAATAAAGACGCAGACGTATAGAATGGACTTGAGGACAAGGGGAGAGGGAAGGGTAAGCTGGGACGAAGTGAGAGAGTGGCATGGACATATATACACTACCAAATGTAAAATAGATAGCTAGTGGGAAGCAGCCACATAGCACAGGGAGATCAGCTCAGTGCTGTGTGACCACCTAGAGGGGTGGGATAGGGCGTGTGGGAGGGAGATGCAAGAGGGAGGGGATATGGGGATATATGTATACATATAGCTGATTCACTTTGTTATACAGCAGAAACTAACAGAACTTTGTAAAGCAATTATACTCTAATGAAGATGTTAAAAAAAAAGAAAGTCTCTGCCCAGCAGGCCCTCTCTTCCACTGTGGAGGCTCCTGCTTCCTAGACCAAGTACTTGGTCCCTGACCTGCTGGTCCTGCACTTGAACCTGCTATGATTCTGTCTGAGATCAGCTTGTGTTCGCTGTCTTCTTACCTCCAATGCCCAGTCCCAAAGGGGTAATATTCAACACCCCTGAATTAGGGGCATGGAGAGCCCAAACCCATGAGAATTCTGCCTAGAGTGATCAGGAGGATATTGGAATTCAGCACTTACCTAGAAGTCAGAATTCTGGGATTCAAATTCCAGGCTTACTCCACAATAGCTGTGTGACTTTAGAGGATGGGTTATGGAAACATTTTTTTGTCTTTTTTTTTTTTGACGTATAGTTGATTTATAATATTGTGTTAGTTTCAGTTGTATAGCAAAGTGATTCAGTAATATATATACATATATCTATTCTTTTTTAGATTCTTTTCTATTATAGGTTATTAGAAGATATTGAATATGGAAACATTTTAAACTGTGACCCTACCAAAAAATGGCATTATTGGTGACCCTCGATACTGCATTTATGCCAACATACCCAATTCTTCTTTAAGTAAAAGTATATTTAAGACTCCATCGTTTTAAGAGTAATAATAAAGGGTTCCAGTTTAAGATGGTGATGTAGGAAGATCTTGAGTTCACCTCCTCCCACAGACACAAAGGAGTTTATAGCTATATATGGAACAATTTCCTCTGGAAAAAGTCTAAAAGTGGCAGAGCGACCCCTTCACGTCAGACAAGCAAGAGGGAAATGACATCTAAGCCAGGTAGGAGAGGCTGAGACACAATCTCACCATAAACCCCAACCCCAGTGCAGTGACGAACAATCGGCAAGAAACTCACAACTTGGAGCTTCTCCTGGATTAATGAAGGGCTCATACCCCACATTGGGCACCCCAACTTTTAAGACTGGCACCTGAGAGACAAGCCCCCCACAACACCTGGCTTTGAAGACAAACACAGCTCATGCCCACAGGACCACGGGGCCATGGTGCTCTCATGAACAACTCTTAAAAGTCCCCTGCATACACCCAGGGAATAGCACAGAAGCAGCCCTTTGAAAAACTCCCACACTTTATGTGAAATAAACTCATTTCCTAATTTTAAAGCATTGGTCTGAGGGACTGGGATGCTCCTGGAGGTGGAGGCTAGTGGGTGCCACTTCCCTGCTCTTCCTAAGCCTTGCCAAAGCTGGGAGCACCATATTTTCTTTTCTTCCATTTCCTTTTTATTCTTGTTTGTTTTATATTTCCCTTTTGCCTTTCTTTTTTCATTTCTTTTTCTTCTTTTCTTCCTCTTTCTTCAGCAGGTGCCATCTTTGCTCTCTCCCTCTGCCTCCCTCGAGCCAGTGGTCTCTATCTTCCCACCGCCCTCTGGCATGCTCTAGAGCTCCAGTATCTCCAAGAGGGGAGCTCCTACACACATCTGGAGCCTCGGTTTTTATGTCTGATGATCTGGCTTTTGTGGCTGCCACCCAGGGGATGACCTTGATCACCTGGCTCTGGAGGCTGTGGCCCTTGTATTCCCAGTTCCCATGGGGCTGTAATAATCAGAGATTCAGTTCTTGGCAGACTGCCACCCAGGACACTGCACAGACAGAGACTGAAACATACCCCCTTTTTCTGAGAAAGAGGCCTATTTTTTTGTCTAGGAGCTTTGGCCTAAGAGGCAGACTTCTGGTTTAGCACATACATATGGGCCTACAAAGCTGCTTTCAGGGAACAGGGGCTGATGGATGTAATCTTTGTACTCTCCCTCTGCCTCATTCCAGCTCACCACTATTCTCCAAAAAGGAGCTTATAGCCTTCTCTGGTGCCCTGATCTTGGCAGCTGCTGCCAGGGGACACCTCTATATCACCTGGTTCTGGTGGCCAGTGGGGTTTACACTCACAGGTCCCATAGGTCTGGAACAAATGGAGAAAGTGTTCTTAAACAGCTACCACCCCCAAGGCATAGCAAGAAACAACAGACCCAGGAGCTCAGTCTTTCTGTGAAAGAGACATATAGTTTATGTCACAGCTGCAGCCTCAGGGGTAGACTTCAAACTAAACACACATCTAAGGGCTCTCCCTTTCCTGAGACCTCAGAGGTTAGGCATGACCTTCCCGCTCTCCCTCTGCTGCACTCCAGAGCACTAACATCTCTTGCAGGGGAGCTCTTATACATGTCTGGTGCCCTGGTTTTTATATCTGGTGCCCTGGATTTTATGGTTGCCATCCAGGGGATACCCCTTGGGTGCCCATCTCTGGTGGACAGGGGGACTTGCATTCCTGAATCCCACAGCACTGTAACAATCAGAGAGACAATTCTTGTCAGGCTATCACCTCCCAGGCACTGCACAGACAGCAGATTGGAACACACCACCAACCTTTCTCTGAAAGAGGCCTACTTGCTGATCCTGGAGCTCGGGCCCTAGGGGCAGGCTTCAGGTTTGCACACATCTGGAGGCTACAGAGGTGCCATCAGGGAACATAGTCCAGGGATGCCATCTTTGCACTTTTCCTCTGGCTTGCTAGAGCTCACTAGTATCTCCCAGAAGGGAGCTTATACACTTGTCTTGAGCCCAATTTTTGTGACTGCTGTCCAGGGTACACCTCAGGATTGCCTGGCTCTGGTGGCCATCAGGACTTATGGTTGTGATCCCACAAGACCGTATATATTTGTATTCTTTAAGCACTGCTACCTGAGGGTTTGGCTTCCAATAAGGCTGAATCTAGGTGCTAACTGAGATCCTCCCTTTGGAATACTGACTGGTGCTGGCACACACTCAACTGCTGGGAGCTATTAAAAATAAAATAGTCTCCTTGGATAGTCACAAAGGCTTGAGAGACAACCAAGAACTAGGGCAGGGTTGAATGATAAGCTTAATCTCCTACACAGGCCAACCCTTCAAGACTGGGAGAGGTGGCTGTTTCATCTAATGCATAAAACCAACACACAGAGTCAAGAAAATGGAAAAACAAAGGAATATATTCCAAATGAAAGAATAAGATAAAACCTCAGAAAAAAAAGCTTCATGAGTAAGTAATTTACTTCATGAATAAATACTTCAAGAGTAAGTAATTTACTCTTTATTAGAGTTTAAAGTAACTGTCATAAAGATGCTAACTGAACTCAGGAGAAGAATGGATGAACATAGTGAGAAATTTAGCAAAGAAATAGAAAATATAAGAAAGTTCCAAAGAGAAGTTACAGAGCTGAAGAATACAATAACTGAACTGAAAAATACACTAGAGGGGTTCAAGAGCAGACTAGGTAAAACAGAAGAAAAAGGATCAGTGATCTCAAAGACAGAGTAGAGGAATTCACTCAATCAGAGCAGAAAAAAAAAATGAAACAGCTTAAGGGACTAAGAGAACACAACCAGTAGACTAACATTTGCATCACAGAAGAGAGAAAGAAGGGGCAGAAAACTTATTTGAAGAGACAATAGCTGAAAACTTTCCTAATCTAGTGAAAGAAACAGACATTCAGATCCAGGAAGCACAGAGAGTTCCAAAAAAAAGATGAACCCAAAGATATTCACACCAACACACTTTATAATTAAAATGTCAAAAGTTAAAGACAAGGAGAAAATCTTAAAAACAGCAAGAGAAAAACAACTTGTTATGTGCAAGTGAACCCCCAGAAGACTATCAGCAGATTTTTCAGCAGACATTTTGAAGGCCAGAAGAGAGTGGGACAATATATTCAAAGTGTTGAAAGAAAAAAATTTCCAACAAGAATATTTTATTCAGGGGCTTCCCTGGTGGCGCAGTGGTTGAGAGTCTGCCTGCTGATGCAGGGGACACGGGTTCATGTCCCGGTCCAGGAAGATCCCACATGCCGTGGAGCGGCTAGGCCCGTGAGCCATGGCCGCTGAGCCTGCATGTCTGGAGCCTGTGCTCCACAACAGGAGAGGCCACAAGAGTGAGAGGCCCACGTACCGCAAAAAAAAAAAAAAGAATATTTTATCCAGCAAAGTTATCATTCAGAATTGAAGGAGAGATAAAGAGTTTTCCAGACAAGCAAAAGCTAAAGGAGTTCATCACCACTAACTGGCCTCACAAGAAAGGTTAAATGGACTTGTTTAAACTGAAAAGAAAGAGCAAAGAAATATATAAAAACATAAATCTCACTAGTAAATGTAAATATATAGTAAAGGTAATGGATTAATCACTCATAAAGCTAATATGATAGTTAAAAGACAAAAATAGTAAAAATAACTGTAACTAGTTAGTTAAGATATGCACGAGATAAAAAGATAAAAGATGTAAAATGTGACATTGAACACATAAAGTGTGGTGGGAGGAATTCAATGTACAGTACTAGAATGCATTCAGACTTGTTATTATGAACATAAAATAGACTATTATGACTATAAGTAAGTTGTTATATGTAATCCTTATAGTAACCACAAAGCAAAAACCTATAGTAGATACTCAAAAGACAATAAGAAAGGAATCTATGCATACCAATAAATAAAGTCATTAAAACACAAAGGAAGAGAGCAAGAAAAGAAGAAAGGAACAGAGAAGAACTACAAAATAGCCAGAAAACAACGAACAAAATGGCAATAAGTATATACCTATCAATAATTACTTTAAATGAAAATGGACTAAATTTTCCAGTCAAAAGACATAGAGTAACTGAGTGGATGAAAAACAAGACCCAACTATATGCTGCCTCGAAGAGACTCACTTCAGACATAAGGACACACATAGACTATAAGGGAGGGGATGGAAAAAGATACTACATGATATCTACTGAGGTAGCTACACTTATATCAGACAAAATACACTTTAAAACAAAGACTGTAATCAGGGACAAAGAAGGGTATTACATAATGAAAAAGGGATTGATCCAAAAAGAGGATATAACATTTTTAAATACTTATGTACTCAATATAGGAACACCAAAATATATAAAGCAAATATTAACAGAACCAAAGGGAGAAACAGACAGCAATACAACAATAGTAGGGGACTTTAGTACCCCATTTACATCAATAGATAGATCATCCAGACAGAAAATCAATAAGAAAACTCCAGCCTCAAATGCCATGTTAGAAGAGATGGACCTAACTGATATATACATAACATTCCATCCAAAAGTAACAATACACATTCTTCTCAAGTACACATGGAACATTCTCCAGGATGGACCATATGTTAGGTCACAAAGTATTAAGTCTCATCAAATTTAAGAAGA
Source organism: Delphinapterus leucas (assembly GCF_059928025.1). Lineage (NCBI taxonomy): Eukaryota > Metazoa > Chordata > Mammalia > Artiodactyla > Monodontidae > Delphinapterus > Delphinapterus leucas. The sequence goes on from NC_143148.1 coordinate 23,863,703, forward strand.
CTGAAATCATATCAAGCATCTTTTCTAACAACTATAGTATGAAACTAGACATCAACTGCAAAAAGAAAACTGGAGGGCTTCCCTGGTGGCGCAGTGGTTGAGAGTCTGCCTGCCAATGCAGGGGACATGGGTTCGTGCCCCGGTCCGGGAAGATCCCACATGCCGCGGAGCGGCTAGGCCCGTGAGCCATGGATGCTGAGCCTGCGCGTCCAGAGCCTGTGCTCTGCAACAGGAGAAGCCACAACAGTGAGAGGCCCGTGTACCGCAAAAAAAAAAAAACAGAAAACTGGAAAATTCACAAATATGTGGAGATTAAACAACAAGCTAATGAACAACCAATGGGTCAAAAGTGAAATCAAAACTACCTTGAGACAAATGAAGATAGAAATACAACATGCCAAAACTTGTGGGAGGCAGCTAAAGCAGTTCTAAGAGGGAAGTTCATAGTGACAAATGCCCACCTCGAAACACAAGAAAAGTCTCAAATAAACAATCTAATTTTACATGTCAAGGAACCATAAAAGAAAGAAATGAAGCTCAAAGTTAGTAGAAGAAAAATTAATAAATGAAACAGAGATTAAAAAGACAATAGAAAAGATCAATGAAACCAAGGGCTAGACCTTTGAAAAGATTTTTTGATGGCTAGATTCACAAAAAAAAAAAAGGAGGACTCAAATAAATGAAATCAGAAATGAAAGAGGAGACATTTCAACTGACACCACAGAAATACGAAGGATCATAAGAGACTACTATATACAGACAACAACAAATTGAGCAACCTAGAAGAAATTAATAAATTCCTAGAAACATACAACCTTCCAAGACTGAATCATGAAGAAATAGAAAATCTGAACAGACTGATTACTAGTAAGGAGATTGAAACTGTAATTAAAACCTCTACAGTCCAGGACCAGACAGATTCACTGGTGAATTCTAACAAACATTCAAAAAAGATTTAACACCAATCCTTCTCAAACTCTTCCAAAAAAGTAAAAGAGAATAGAACACTTCCTAACTCATTTCATGAGGCCAACATTACTCAGATAACAAAAGCAGACAAGGACACCACAAGGTAAAAAATTTACAGGCCAATGTAACTAAGAAACATAGACGCAAAAATCCTCAACAAAATATTAGCAAACCAAATTCAGGAATACATTAAAAGGATCATACTCCATGATCAAGTGCGATTTATTCCAGGATGCAAGAATGATTCAACATCCACAAAGCAATCAGTGTGATACACCACATTAACAAAATGAAGGATAAAAATAATATCATCTCAATTGATTCAGAAAAAGCATTTGACAAAATTCAACAACAATTTATGATAAAAACCCTCAACAAACTAGGTATAGAGGGAACATACCTCAACATAACAAAGGCCATATACGACAAATCCACAGCTAACATCATACTCAACGGTGAAAAGCTGAAAGCTGAACAAGATGAGGATGCCCTCTCTCACCATTTTTATTCAACACAGTATTGTAAGTCCTAACCAGAGCATTTAGGCAAGAAAAGAAATAAAAGTCATCCAGATTGGAAAGGAAGAAGTAAAAGGGTCACTATTTTCAGGTGACATGATAATTTATATATACAAAATCCTGAAGACTTCCCCCAAAAAAACTGTTAGAACTAACAAATGAATTTATTAAAGTTGCAAGATACAAATCAATATACAAAAACCTGCTGCATTTCTATGCACTAACAAACTATCAGAAAGAGGAATTTTTAAAATAATCCATTTATAATTGCATCAAAAAGAATAAAATACCTAGGAATAAATGTAACCAAGGGGGTGAAAGACCTATACTCTGAAAATGGTAAAACGCTGATGAAAGAAACTAAAGAAGCCACAAATAAATTGAAGGATATTCCATGCACATGGATTGGAAAAATTAATATTGTTAAAATTTCTAGGGACTTCCCTGGTGGTGCAGTGGTTAAGAATCCACTTGCCAATGCAGGGGACACAGGTTCGAGCCCTGCTTTGGGAAGTTCCCACATGCTACAGAGCAACTAAGCCCATGTGCCACAACTACTGAGCCTGCACTCTAGAGCCCATGAGCCACAACTACTGAGCCCATGCCACAACTACTGAAACCCACGCGCCTAGAGCCTGTGTTCCACAACAAAGAGAAGCCAATGAAATGAGAAGCCTGTGCACTGCAACAAAAGAGTAGCCCCCACTCGCCACAACTAGAGAAAGCCCGCACGCAGCAATGAAGCCCCAATGCGGCCAAAAATAGTAAATAAATAAATTTATTTTAAAAATATTTCTATACTACCCAAAGCAATCTACAGATTCAGTGCAATCCCTGTCAAAACTCTAAAGGCATTTTTCACAGAAATATAACAAACAGTCTAAAATGTGTATGAAACCATAAAAGAGCTCAAATAGTCAAAGCAATCCTGAGAAAGAAGGACAAAGCTAAAGACATCACCTCCCTGATTTCAAACTATATTACAGAACTTTAGAAATCAAACGAATATGATATTGGCATCAGCATTAGTGAGGATTTTTTTGATTTCATACCAAAAGCAAAAACAACAAAAGCAAAAATTCAAGTGGGACGATATTACACTAAAATGCTTCTACACAGCAAAGGAAACCATTAATAAAACAACAAAGACGGGAGCAGTAATCAGAGAAGAGTAAAGGCAAAGCCTCAGGGCAGAGGTGTTCAAAGCAAACGGGTAGGAGGAGAACAAAAGGAGAGTAGATATTTTTACAGCTGTCATTTTGAAATGTACCTGCTTCTGATTCAGTGCTGCTTTGCTACTGTGTTGGTCCAGTGGAAATCCTCAAAGCAGGAGCAGCCATATTTTAAAATAATACGGGGGAGATCGGGGAAGGTGGCAGAAGAGTGAAACGCGGAGATAACCTTCCTCCCCACAGATGCACCAGAAATACATCTACACGTGGAACAACTCCTACAGAACACCTACTGAACACTGGCAGAAGACCTCAGACCTCCCAAAAGGCAAGAAACTCCCCCACGTACCTGGGTAGGGCAAAAGAAAACAGAATAAACAGAGACAAAAGGATAGGGACGGGACCTGCACCAGTGGGAGGGAGCTGTAAAGGAGGAAAGGTCTCCACACACTAGGAAGCCCCTTCGCGGGCGGAGACTGCGGGTGGCGGAGGGGGAAGGCTTCAGGGCTGCGGAGGAGAGTGCAGCCACAGGGGTGCGGAGGGCAAAGCGGAGAGATTCCCGCACAGAGGAATGGTGCCACCCGATACTCACCAGGCCAAGAGGCTTGTCTGCTCACCCGCTAGGGTGGGCGGGGCTGGCAGCTGAGGCTAGGGCTTCCGTCAGAGAGCAGGGAGAGGACTGGGGTTGGCGGCATGAACACAGCCTGCAGGGGTTTAGTGCACCACGGTTAGCTGGGAGGGAGTCTGGGGAAAAGTCTGGACCTGCCAAAGAGGCAAGAGACTTTTTCTTCCCCTTTGTTTCCTGGTGTGCGAGGAGGGGGATTAAGAGCGCTGCTTAAAGGAGCTCCAGAGACGGGCGCAAGCCGCGGCTAAAAGCGCGGACCTCAGAGACGGGCATGAGACGCGAAGGCTGCTGCTGCCACCACCAAGAAGCCTGTGTGTGAGCACAGGTCACTCTCCGCACCTCCCTTCTGGGGAGCCTGTGCAGCCCGCCACTGCCAGGCTCCCGGGATCCAGGGAGAACTTCCCCAGGATAATGCACGGCACACCTCAGGCTGGGGCAACATCACGCTGGCCTCTGCTGCCGCAGGCTCGCCCCGCACTCCATACCCCTCACTCACCCCCGACTGAGTGACCCAGAGCGCCCGAATCAGCGGCTCCTTTAACCCCATCCTGTCTGAGTGAAAAACAGACGCGCTTCGGCAACCTACACGCAGAGGCAGGGCCAAATCCAAAGCTGAGCACCGGGAGCTGTGCGAACAAAGAAGAGAAAGGGAAATCTCTCCCAGCAGCCTCAGGAGCAGCAAATTAAAAATCCACAATCAACTTGATATACCCTGCATTTGTGGAATACAGGAATAGACAACGAATCATCCCATATTGAGGAGGTGGACTTTGAGAGCAAGATTTATTATTTTTTCCCCTTTTACTCTTTTTGTGCATGTGTATGTGTATGCTTCTGTGTGAGATATTGTCTGTATAGCTTTGCTTTCACCATTTGTTCTAGGGTTCTATCCATCCTTTTTTTTTCTTTAAAAATATTTCTTTCTTAATAGTTATTTTTAATTTTAATAACTTTATTTTATTTTATCTTTATTTTATTTTATCCTCTTTCTTTCTTTTCTTCCTTCCTTCCTTCCTTCCTTCCTTTCTCTTCCTCCTTTCTTTCATTCATTCTTTCTTTCTTTCTCTCTTTCTCTCTCTATTTTTTCTCTCTTTTATTCTGAGCCGTGTGGATGAAAGGCTCTTGGTGCTGCAGCCAGGAGTCAGTGCTGTGCCTCTGAGGTGGGAAAGCCAACTTCAGGACACTGGTCCCCAAGAGACCTCCCAGCTCCACATAATATCAAATGGCAAAAATCTCCCAGGGATCTCCATCTCAACACCAGCACCCACCTTCACTCAACGACCAACAAGATACAGTGCTGGACACCCTATGCCAAACAACTAGCAAGACAGGAAAACAATGCCACCCATTAGCAGAGAGGCTACCTAAAATCATAATAAGTCCACAGACACCGCAAAAAACACTACCAGACGTGGACCTGCCCACGAGAAAGACAAGATCCAGCCTCATCCACCAGAACACAGGCACTAGTCTCCTCCACCAGGAAGCCTACACAACCCACTGAACCAACTTTAGCCACTGGGTAAGGACACCAAAAACAACGGGACCTATGAACCTGCAGCCTGCAAAAAGGAGACACCAAACACAGTAAGATAAGCAAAATGAGAAGACAGAAAAACACACAGCAGATGAAGGAGCAAGATAAAAACCCACCAAACCTAACAAATGAAGAGGAAATAGGCAGTCTACCTGAAAAAGAATTGAGAAAAATGACAGTAAAGATGATCAAAAATCTTGGAAATAGACAAAATGCAAGAAACATTTAACAAGGACCTGGAAGAACTAAAGATGAAACAAGCAATGATGAACAACACAATAAATGAAATTAAAAATACTCTAGATGGGATCAATAGCAGAATAACTGAGATAGAAGAATGGATAAGTGACCTGGAAGATAAAATAGTGAAAATAACTACTGCAGAGCAGAATAAAGGAAAAAGAATGAAAAGAACTGAGGACAGTCTCAGAGACCTCTGGGACAACATTAAATGCACCAACATTCGAATTATAGGGATTCCAGAAGAAGAGAAAAAGAAAGGGACTGAGAAAATATCTGAAGAGATAATAGTTGAAAATTTCCCTAATATGGGAAAGGAAATAGTTAATCAACTCCAAGAAGCACACACAGTCCCATACAGGATAAATCAAAGGAGAAATACGCCAAGACACATATTAATCAAACCGTCAAAAATTAAATACAAAGAAAGCATATTAAAAGCAGCAAGGGAAAAACAAGAAATAACACAAAAGGGAAACCCCATAAGGTTAACAGCTGATCTTCCAGCAGAAACTCTGCAAGCCAGAAGGGACAGGCAGGACATATTTAAAGTGATGAAGGAGAAAAACCTACAGCCAAGATTACTCTACCCAGCAAGGATCTCATTCAGATTTCATGGAGAAATTAAAACTTTTACAAACAAGCAAAAGCTGAGAGTTCAGCACCACCAAACCAGCTTTACAACAAATGCTAAAGGAACTTCTCTAGGCAAGAAACACAAGAGAAGGAAAAGACCTACAATAACAAACCCAAAACAATTAAGAAAATGGGAATAGGAACATACATATCAATTATTACCTTAAATATAAATGGATTAAATGCTCCCACCAAAAGACACAGATTGGCTGAATAGATACAAAAACAAGACCCATATGTATGCTGTCTACAAGAGACCCACTTCAGACCTAGAGACACATACAGACTGAAAGTGAGGGGATGGAAAAAGGTATTCCATGCAAATGGAAACCGAAAGAAAGCTGGAGTAGCAATTCTCATATCAGACAAAATAGACTTTAAAATAAAGAAAATTAGAAGAGACAAAAAAGGACACTACATAATGATCAAGGGATCAATCCAAGAAGAAGATATAACAACTGTAAATATTTATGCACCCAACAAAGGAGCACCTCAATACATAAGGCAAATACTAACAGCCATAAAAGGGGAAATCGACAGTAACACACTTATAGTAGCGGACTTTTACACCCCACTTTCACCAATGGACAGATCATCCAATATGAAAATAAATAAGGAAACACAAGCTTTAAATGATACATTAAACAAGATGGACTTATTGATATTTATAGGACATTCCAGCCAAAAACAACAGAATACACATTTCTCTCAAGTGCTCATGGAACAATCTCAAGAATAGATCATAACTTGGGTAACAAATCAAGCCTTGGTAAATTTATGAAAATTGAAATTGAATCAAGTATCTTTTCTGACCACAATGCTATGAGACTAGATATCAATTACAGAAATAGATCTGTAAAAAATACAGACACATGGAGGCTAAACAATACACTACTTAATAACGAAGTGATCACTGAAGAAATCAAAGGGGAAATCAAAAAATACATAGAAACAAATGATAATGGAGACACGACGACCCAAAACCTATGGGATGCAGCAAAAGCAGTTCTAAGAGGGAAGCTTATAGCAATACAATCCTACCTTAAGAAACAGGAAACATCTCGAATAAACAACCGAACCTTGCACCTAAAGCAATTAGAGAAAGAAGAACAAAAAAAACCCAAAGTTAGCAGAAGGAAAGAAATCATAAAGATCAGATCAGAAATAAATGAAAAAGAAATGAAGAAAATGATAGCAAAGATCAATAAAACAAAAAGCTGGTTCTTTGAGAAGATAAACAAAATTGATAAACCATTAGCCAGACTCATCAAGAAAAAAAGGGAGAAGACTCAAATCAATAGAATTAGAAATGAAAAAGGAGAAGTAACAACTAACACTGCAGAAATACAAAAGATCATGAGAGATTACTACAAGCAACTCTATGCCAATAAAATGGACAACCTGGAAGAAACGGACAAATTCTTACAAATGCACAATCTGCCAAGACTGAATCAGGAAGAAATAGAAAATATGAACAGACCAATTACAAGCACTGAAATTGAAACTGTGATTAAAAATCTTCCAACAAACAAAAGCCCGGGACCAGATGGATTTACAGGCGAATTCTATCAAACATTTAAAGATGAGCTAACACCTATCCTTCTCAAACTCTTCCAAAATATAGCAGAGGGAGGAACAATCCCAGACTCATTTGACAAGGCCACCATCACCCTGATACCAAAACCGACAAGGATGTCACAAAAAAAGCAAACTACAGGCCAATATCACTGATGAACATAGATGCAAAAATCCTCAACAAAATACTAGAAAACAGAATCCAACAGCATATTAAAAGGATCATACACTATGATCAAGTGGGGTTTATTCCAGGAATGCAAGGATTCTTTAATATATGCAAATCAATCAACATGATAGACCATATTAAAAAATTGAAGGAGAAATACTATATGGTCATCTCAATAGATGCAGAGAAAGCTTTCGACAAAATTCAACACCCATTTACGATAAAAACCCTGCAGAAAGTAGGCATAGAGGGAAATTCCCTCAACATAATAAAGGCCATATATGACAAACCCACAGCCAACATTGTCCTCAATGGTGAAAAACTGAAAGCATTTCCACTAAGATCAGGAACAAGACAAGGTTGCCCACTCTCTCCACTCTTATTCAACATAGTTTTGGAAGTTTTAGCCACAGCAATCAGAGAAGAAAAGGAAATAAAAGGAATCCAAATCAGAAAAGAAGAAGTAAAGCTGTCACTGTTTGCAGATGACATGATACTATACATAGAGAATCCTAAAGATGCTACCAGAAAACTCCTAGAGCTAATCAATGGATTTGGTAAAGTAGCAGGATACAAAATTAATGCACAGAAATCTCTGGCATTCCTATATACTAGTGATGAAAAATCTGAAAGTGAAATCCAGAAAACACTCCCATTTACCACTGCAACAAAAAGAATAAAATATCTAGGAATAAACCTACCTAAGGAGACAAAAGACCTGTATGCAGAAAATTATAAGACACTGATGAAAGAAATTAAAGATGATACAAATAGATGGAGAGAGATACCATGTTCTTGGATTGTAAGAATCAACACTGTGAAAATGACTCTACTACCCAAAGCAATCTATAGATTCAATGCAATCCCTATCCAACTACCACTGGCATTCTTCACAGAACTAGAACTAAAAATTTCACAATTTGTATGGAAACACAAAAGACCCCGAAGAGCCAAAGCAATCCTGAGAACGAAAAACGGAGCTGGAGGAATCAGGCTCCCTGACTTCAGACTATACTACAAAGCTACAGTAATCAAGACAGTATGGTACTGGCACAAAAACAGAAAGATAGATCAATGGAACAGGATAGAAAGCCCAGAGATAATCCCACGCAGATATGGTCACCTTATCTTTAATAAAGCTGGCAGGAATGTACAGTGGAGAAAGGACAGCCACTTCAATAAGCGGTGCTGGGAAAACTGGACAGGTACATGTAAAAGTGTGAGATTAGGTCACTCCCTAAAACCATAAACAAATATAAGTTCAAAATGGATTAAAGACCTAAATGTAAGGCCAGAAACTATCAAACTCTTAGAGGAAAACATAGGCAGAACATTCTATGACATAAATCACAGCAAGATTCTTTTTGACCCACCTGCTAGAGAAATGGAAATAAAAACTAAAATTAACAAATGGGACCTAATGAAACTTAAAAGCTTTTGCACAGCAAAGGAAACCATAAACAAAACCAAGAGACAGCCCTCAGAATAGGAGAAAATATTTGCAAATGAATCAACTGACAAAGGATTAATCTCCAAAATTTACAAGCAGCTCGTTCAGCTCAATAATAAAAAAACAACCAACCCAATCCAAAAATGGGCAGAAGACCTAAATAGACATTTCTCCAAAGAAGATATACAGACTGCCAACAAACACATGAAAGAATGCTCAACATCATTAATCATTAGAGAAATGCAAATCAAAACTACAATGAGATATCATCTCACACCAGTCAGCATGGCCATCATCAAAAAATCTAGAAACAATAAATGCTGGAGAGGGTGTGGAGAAAAGGGGACACTCTTGCACTGCTGGTGGGAATGTGAATTGGTTCAGCCAATATGGAGAACAGTATGAAGGTTCCTTAAAAAACTACAAATACAACTACCATATGACCCAGCAATCCCACTACTGGGCATATACCCTGAGAAAACCAAAATTCGAAAAGAGTCATGTACCAAAATGTTCATTGCAGCTCTATTTACAATTGCCCGGAGATGGAAACAACCTAAGTGCCCATTGTCGGATGAATGGATAAAGAAGATGTGGCACATGTATACAATGGAATAACTCAGCCATAAAAAGAAACGAAATTGAGCTATTTGTAATGAGGCGTATAGACCTAGAGTCTGTCATACAGAGTGAAGTGAGAAAGAGAAAGACAAATACCGTATGCTAACACATATATATGGAATTTAAAAAAAAAATGTCATGAAGAACCTAGGGGTAAGACAGGAATAAAGACACAGACCTACTGGAGAACGGACTTGAGGATATGGGGAGGGGGAAGGGTGAGCTGTGACAGGGCGAGAGAGAGGCATGGACATATATACACTAACAAACGTAAGGTAGATAGCTAGTGGGAAGCAGCCGCATGGCACAGGGATATCGGCTCGGTGCTTTGTGACTGCCTGGAGGGGTGGGATAGGGAAGCTGGGAGGGAGGGAGACACAAGAGGGAAGAGATATGGGAACATATGTATATGTATAACTGATTCACTTTGTTATAAAGCAGAAACTAACACACCATTTTAAAGCAATTATACCCCAATAAAGATGTTAAAAAAAAGAAAGAAAAGAAAACACTCCCATTTACCACTGCAACAAAAAGAATAAAATATCTAGGAATAAACCTACCTAAGGAGACAAAAGACCTGTATGCAGAAAATTATAAGACACTGATGAAGGAAATTAGAGATGATACAAATAGATGGAGAGATATACCATGTTCTAGGATTGGAAGAATCAACATTGTGAAAATGACTCTACTACCCAAAGCAATCTACAGATTCAATGCAATCCCTATCAAACTACCACTGGCATTTTTCACAGAACAAGAACAAAAATTTCACAATTTGTGTGGAAACACAAAAGACCCCAAATAGCCAAAGCAATCTTGGGAACGAGAAACAGAGCTGGAGGAATCAGGCTCCCTGACTTCAAACTATACTACAAAGCTACAGTAATCAAGACAGTATGGTACTGGCACAAAAACAGAAACATAGATCAATGGAACAGGATAGAAAGCCCAGAGATAAACCCACGCAGATATGGTCACCTTATCTTTGATAAAGGAGGCAGGAATGTACAATGGAGAAAGGACAGCCTTTTCAATAAGTGGTGCTAGGAAAACTGGACAGGTACATGTAAAAGTATGAGATTAGATCACTCCCTAACACTATACACAAAAATAAGCTCAAAATGGATTAAAGACGTAAATGTAAGGCCAGAAACTATCAAACCCTTAGAGGAAAACAGAGGCAGAACACTCTCAGACCTAAATCACAGCAAGATTCTTTTTGACCCACCTCCTAGAGAAATGGAAATAAAAACTAAAATAAACAAATGGGACCTAATGAAACTTCAAAGCTTTTGCACAGCAAAGGAAACCATAAACAAGACCAAAATACATCCCTCAGAATGGGAGAAAATATTTTCAAATGAATCAACTGACAAAGGATTAATCTCCAAAATTTACAAGCAGCTCATGCAGCTCAATAACAAAAAAACCAACAACCCAATCCAAAAATGGGCAGAAGACCTAAATAGACATATTTCTCCAAAGAAGATATACAGACTGCCAACAAACACATGAAAGAATGCTCAACATCATTAATCATTAGAGAAATACAAATCAAAACTACAATGAGATATCATCTCACACCAGTCAGAATGGCCATCATCAAAAAATCTAGAAACAATAAATGCTGGAGAGGGTGTGGAGAAAACGGAACACTCTTGCACTGCTGGTGGGAATGTGAATTGGTACAGCTACTATGGAGAACACTATGGAGGTTCCTTACAAAATTACAAATACAACTACCATATGACCCAGCAATCCCACTACTGGGCATATACCCTGAGAAAACTATAATTCAAAAAGAGTCATGTACCAAAATGTTCATTGCAGCTCTATTTACAATAGCCAGGAGATGGAAACAACCTATGTGTCCATCATCGGATGAATGGATAAAGAAGATGTGGCACATATATACAATGGAATATTACTCAGCCATAAAAAGAAACGAAATTGAGCTATTTGTAATGAGGTGTATAGACCTAGAGTCTGTCATACAGAGTGAAGTAAGTCAGAAAGAGAAAGACAAATACCATATGCTAACACATATATATGGAATTTAAGAAAAAAGAATGAAGAACCTAGGGGTAAGACAGGAATAAAGACACAGACCTACTGGAGAACGGACTTGAGGATATGGGGAGGGGGAAGGGTGAGCTGTGACAAAGCGAGAGAGAGGCATGGACATATATACACTGCCAAGCGTAAAATAGATAGCTAATGGGAAACAGCTGCATAGCACAGGGAGGTCAGCTCAGTGCTTTGTGACCACCTAGAGGGGTGGGATAGGGAGGATGGGAGTGAGGGAGATGCAAGAGGGAAGAGATATGGGAACATATGTATATGTATAACTGATTCACTTTGTTATAAAGCAGAAACTAACACACCATTATAAAGCAATTATACTCCAATAAAGATGTAAAAAAAATAGATGTAAAAAAGACAACCAAATGAATGGAAGAAATATATACAAATCATATATCTGGTAAGTTAATATACAAAATACATAAAGAACTCACACAACTCAAAAGCAAACAAATAAATGATTAAAACATGGGCAGAGAATAGACATTTTCCAATACATACAGAAGACCAAAAGGTACATGAAAAAATACTCAGCATCACTAATCATCATGGAAATGCAAATCAAAACCTCACAATTTAGAATGACTATTATCATAAAGACAAGAAATAACAAGTGTTGGTGAGGATGTAGAGAAATGGGAAACTTTGTGCACTGTTGGTGGGAATGTGAATTGATGCAGTCAGTATGGAAAGAAGTATGACATTTCCTCAAAAATATAAAATAGAACTACCATATGATTCAGAAATGTACAGTATTTATCTGAAGAAAATGACAACATTAACTCAAAGAGATATATGCACTCCCATTTTCGCTGCAGCATTATTTACAACAGTCAAGATTTGGAAAAAAACTAAGTGTCCACTGATGGATGAATGAATAAAGAAAATGTCACATACACACACACACACACACACACACAATGCAATATTACTCAGCCATAAAAAGAAATGAAATTGAGTTATTTGTAGTGAGATGGATGGACCTAGAGACTGTTTGTGTCATCTTTGATTTCTTTCATCAGCATCTTATAGTTTCTGAAGTACAGATCTTTTGCCTCCTTAGGTAGGTTTATACCCAGGTACTTTATTCTTTTTGATGTTATGGTAAAAGGGATTGTTTCTTTAATTTCTCTGTCTGATCTTTCGTTGTTTGTGTATAGAAATGCAACAGATCCAAAAATATGAACAGATTAATCACAAGTACTGAAATTGAAACTGTGATTTAAAAACTCCCAACAAACAAAAGTCCAGGACAAGATGGCATCACAGGTGAATTCTATCAAACATTTAGAGAAGAGTTAACACCTTTGCAAGGATTTTTTAATACCCAGAAATCAATCAGTGTGATATATCATATTAAAAAACTGAAGAATAAAACCATGTGATCATCTAGCAGAAAAAGATTTTGACAAAATTCAACACCCAGTTATGATAAAAACTCCAGAAAGCGGGCAAAGAGGGAACATACCTCAACATAATAAAGGCCATATATGACAAACCCACAGCTAACGTCATTCTCAATGGTGAAAAGCTGAAAGCATTTCCTCCAAGATCAGGAACAAGACAAGGATGTCCACTCCCACCACTTTTATTCAACATAGTTTGGGAAGTCCTAGCTATGGCAATTGGAGAAGAAAAAGAAATAAAAGTAATCCAAATTGGAAAAGAAGAAATAAAACAGTTACTCTTTTCAGATGACATGATACTATATATAGAAAATCCTAAAGATGCTAACAGAAAACTACTAGAGCTCAACAATGAATTCGGTAAAGTTGCAGGATACAAAATTAATTCCCAGAAATCTGTTGCATTTCTATACACTAGTCTGTCTTGATATAATTGTAATCACAATACATATAACATTGTGATTTCCTCATTTAGCCATGTTGTTATATCATCCACCACCAAAAAACTAAGAAAAGGCAAAATATGTAACTCGTCATTTCTCCTCTTTAACATCCTATGCTCAACTTTTCCCATAGGCAAACAGAGAGTAAAATGGCCTTGGAGTTGATGTCATATAAGATGAAGATATGAAGGAAGGCCTGGGTGACCCACCAAACATCTAATGTTATCTAATAAAACATTCTGAAATTACAGAAATGTTCTATGTCTGTAATGATCAATGTGGTAGCCATTAGCCATGTTAGCTCTAACACTTGAAATGTGGCTAAGGCAAATGGGGAACTGAACTTTTAATTTTATTTACTTTATATTAATTTAAATTTAAATAACTACACATGGCTAAGTGGCTACTGTATTGTACAGCACAGAAATGCTTAGGCTGAGCAGAGAGCTGGCTGGATTTCAGTAATAAATCCTAACATGGACAGGTTCCCATTCAGCCAAGGCCCTTGAGGCCCAGGATTCATTCCTAACCAATCATACTGGTCCTTTGTCAATTTTTTGGCTGCCTAGAATTTATTCTCCTTCCCCAAAGCATCCCAATTTCCTTTGGTGAACTACTCCTTTGAACTACTCCTTCACACAGTCTCTATGAGGCAGTAAACCCAGGATCTTGTCTCCCACTAGAGAGAGTAAAAGGGCACACCTAGGGCATGGGCATGTGGTCCAATCCCACCTAATCAGATGGTTCCTCCTAGGACTTGGAATATTTAGAATCCAGAATAATGTAGGTTGTCCATTGCAGTGGCAGCAGCTCATCAGATGTTGCTGGCCACATGGCAAGAACTATGATTTCCACCTCTTGGACATCTCAAACACCCCCAGTCCTACTCATTACCAAACCTGGTTCTTCAACCCCCATCATACTTCCCATAAATTCCTTTTTGCATAAATTAGTCAGACACTGTTGTTTGCAAAGCAGGAGTCCTACCAGGTCATAAAGATGACCTAGCAGTGGGTCTGAGAGTCTTTCCTGTGTATCCTGAACCCAGGATGTGTTCCAACTACACCCTCATTTCCATACTTCCCTTGGTATTGCCCATTCACCCAGAAAATAATATCACGGCTATTTATCTTTGCAGCCTGAAGTATATCAAAGGCAAACAGTGCCACAGAATTTGCTCCATTTCTGTGAAGCAGGGCTGTCAACTTCTAAACTTAGCATGCCTAATGTCTGTCTAGGGGCCTGAGGTTCATGGATGAATGTGTTGATACAGAACCACAAAGAAACCCACCTTGACCTCCAAAAGCTTCTCATCTGGACCCCACCCCCAGAACTGGCCCATAAACCTCTTATCTAAGTAAAGAAACTCTATATTGGGGGCTGGGGTGTTTTTATGTCCACACAAACGCTGAAAGGATCAGCCAGGACCAAACTTCTAGCCTCAGAGCATCCCTTCAAAGACTTGAGTGATAATAGAGGCAGAGCATTCCCACTGCTCCACTTAATTCATTTCATTTGTGTGACATAGGCAGCAATGCGACCAGCTTTGCTTTTGATATTCTGACACTTTGAAAACAAGTGCTGATTACCAACAGTGCAACCATGAAATGGCACTATGGGGAACACTTTTTAACATATTTACCTAATTAGCCCATTATAAAGTGTAATGTAACTTCTTGCCTTATCCTGTCATTAGTTTTATGAGAATCTTTAAGAAATGACAGAGTCAGAAGGGAAAAGGAAGAGGCATATCGTGCCCAACTCCATATGCTTCCCAAATGGCCCACAGCGTCCTTGAATTTAACAAGGTGCATGAGAGGTGTCCCAGAGCTCAGCACAAGGGCTTGGCTGCTTAAACAGAACTGTGGGGAGAGGCTCCCCAAGCAATTTACATGCTCACAAAGATGATGTATAAACTCTAATCACTGCATATTCCCTTCCAAAATAGCTTTGGAGAAATAAACACTGATGTAATGTAACAGTAGGGAAAATTAGGTTTCAATCTCAGATGTGTGTTTGAATAGCAAAATGACCCACTTCACTTAACCATATAACCACTTGAGCTTCAGATGAAGCTTCAGTTGTACAATGGGAATAACAACACTCATCAAGTCTACTCATGGGCCTACAGCATCATGACAAGTCCATGAGATAATGGATGTTAAAGTGATTATTATAGTCATCACTAATATGTATTGAGTGTTTACTACATGCAAGACATGCTGGGGATGATTTCTCAATTGCATAATTAAAATGATCAAAACCTGTCATTCATTCTGTTTCAAATTTTAGAGACAACTTCCTAACCTTCAGAGAGGTCTTCCCTGATTCTCCCAAAATGGACATCTGCTACTTTCTCATAACATCTGTTCTTTCTCTTCCCAGCCCTTAAAACACAAAAAGTCATAACTTTTTAAAAATTTTTGACTTGTTTAATTCCTGTCTCCCCCATAAGACTATAAATCCCTTGAAGGCAGAGGCCATGCCTGTTTTGCTTACCCAAGTCCTTAACATAAAGCCTGCCACATAAATAGTACTCAGTAAATAATGGAATGCCGACTGCCTGTATTTTGGGTGAGATTACTTTCAGGGGGCCCGTCCCACAGCAGATGGACCATCTATGTTTCAGAAGAGAATTGCAAAGCTGGAGAATGCCTAAACTACTGCCTTTCATTCCAGATGACAGAGCTATGAAAAGAATTCACTCGATTAACTGAAGACTACACTACTGGGAGAATAAAATTCTTGCTTTTGGATGTTAATTACTACTAACACATCTCATTATTATATATCACAATATATAATGTCAGTCACCCTAGAATTAACATGAGGTATGGACAGCCTAGGATTGTCCTTTCTTCATTCACTCCACATAGATTAATCAGGTTCCTAGTATGTGGCAGGCACTGTGTTGGTCCTTGAATAATATTTATAGGAAGAATGACTAAAACTTATTCTTAGAGTTTTGGACAATAATCAGAGCACCAACATTACATATCTCATACAATTCACTCCCCACCCCATTCTCACTCTCAGGTACCTGAGATGAGATGTAATAAGTTTAACATCATTCTGCAGCAGGCTTACAGCCAAGACGAAGGAAAGTCTGCCCTGGCACAGGAGCTAGCAGGCTTGGGTTTGGTCCTGCCCCCAACACCGGCTCTCTGAGTGAGTTACCTGCTCAAGTCAGTTCTCCTCTCTTGGCCTCAAATTCCTCAGCCAACAATGTAGAACTGGGACTAGATTTCTCTAAGGCTCTTCCAGCTTTAGCATCTATAGCCCTCCTTCTGTCCCCTACACTCAGCATTGCCAGTTTTCTTCAAGGCACCTGCCATACAGGAAAGCCTGATTTCCCACAAACAGTCAAGAAGAAGTACAGCATCAGCATCCCCCACCAGGCTGTTAACAACTGGTTACCCAAGGGGAGAAGGATGATTAGTATAATAATTATTATTATAATAGAAAGATAAAAGATTTTGCCAAGCTGAAAAATTCACATGGTATAATGTTAAATAAGAGTATAGAATATAAAATTATATCAATTCCATTACTACAAAACAGTAAAAATTATGAATAGGTGTATCAGCAAGGTGTGCCGTAGTTAAAAGCAGTCAGGCTGATTTAAACAGAAAAACAATTTAATAAGAATATTGGGAAATTCACAGAAATGCTTGGGGGTTTGGAGAACTAAAACTGGAGGCAGCCTAAATGCTGCCCAAATCACACCACAGCATGGCTCTCCCTGCCCACTGACTCTGACTCCAGACACTGGACATCGTCACCATCACTGCTGCTATCACTGCCCCTGGGAACCCATCTTGCTAAAACTGCCAAAGCTTCCACAGAGAGGCTGCCCCCAGATCCACCTGGTGTGTGGGTGGGAGCATCTGACCAACAGAGCCCAAGACCCCCGGCTGTGCCCCTTCTGTAAGGCAGAAGCTGGTGTGCTCAATTTCCACAGTGGCGTGCAGCCCCTGTTTCATAAGGTGGGGGGAGCCCAGACAGTAGGAGGGAGCTCCGATGGCAGATGAGAATAACCAGTATGAACTGCACAGACATATGGAGAAGGACTAGTGGGCACGGGCTCAAATGGCTGCTTTCCTTGATTAGTTGATGCAAGTAGGGGAAAATTTTGTTTTATATTCCTGTTGTCATTTTAATATTGTTTTTGCAAAACCACTTTAAAATGTCTTTGAATTAGAGAAAAATTCAGAAGAAAATAACTAAAAAAATGAACTATGCCCCTGAAGCTCAGCGCCTGGCCCATGGCGGGTGCCCTCAGAAATGCAGGCTGATTGTCTAATGCAGGCATCATACTCAGAGGGCCAGAGAAGCTCAGAAACTTCGCCTGTTCAAAATCTTGTTAGAGCCTGGTAACAGAGTTGTGGAAACTGCAACAGAGAGTCAGAAAGGACAGGGGAGTGGGAAAACATGGCAAATACTTGTTCCCATGCTCTCAAATACCAGAAAGCTCACTGAAATGGGTCACTTTCTCTATCTCATCATGAAAGCAGTAGCAAACTAGCCTGAGAGGTATGTGGCAGCTCTCTCTGCATGTTCTGAGTGGCCTCTCCTGGAGTGGGTAGCCATGTCCCGGAACACAGACACCAGCTCCATTGCGCTGGGCCAGCATTCTTGGGACTCGGGGCATAAACTCCATTAACTCTCTCTCCCGGCTTCGCATTGCCAAACAGAGTTTCTGGTCAACCTCGCTTGAGTCCCAGCAAGCTAATGATGATTTTACCTCAGTGGCCTCCAAAGACAACATTGTTACTTCTCCCCATTTAGAACTGGTCATTAAAATCATTTGAAAAAGTGCTTTGTTAAGCATGCACATGGTGGGAAAACCTGAGACTTACCCCTAAATTCAGCTAGAATATATATTTGAGGAAATGTTTATTCTTTGAAACATAGGATTAATATGAGCATCTACCCTGTGTCAGGCACTTTTATAGACATGTAAGAGTCAGCTGTGATCAAGACACACAAGAAACTCCAGGAGGCAGTGGCTTTGTCTAACTGACTCTGAGATCAATGCAGAGAGGATGCCAACAGGCAGAGCTGAAGAAGTAAGCGGAGGTGGGCACTTTTACCCACCCTTTCCCTTGCCAGCAGCATAGAAAGGAGAGGCTGGGTAGAATTGTGAGGACAGGATGAATTTGCCTCAGGTCCCCTGAGCTGCTTTTCTAAAGAAACTGAGGGCTCTTTCTGTATTCGAGGCCACTATACCCTCCTATCCCTGTTCTACTGCAACCGGTATCAGCCCAGACTAGGGCAGCACACGGATTCCAGAGAAACAGCTGCCAAAAGTCCCCCACTCAGTTTTGGAGAACAGCTCAGAAGAGCACAGGTGATATTCCACAGGGCCTTGCGGGCTTCCAGGCCAGTCATCCATCTCCCTACCACCTCCAGGGACCTTCAGGGCTGAATAAAACCCATGTTTCATTAACATAAAGATTATTCATAGCTCCCTAATACATTCTATAAGCCAGGAGAGACTCAGACTAAATCACAGAAAATGTGAGGACAGAGCCTACAGCTCAGCTGGCCAGTCTTGAGTAAGCAGCCCATGTGAGGAGGGATTGAAGGTTCCTGGTGCCAGCCAAGGTTTCACCACTCTTAACCAGGACTACTGAAATTCTACTGTTGCATTTCCTTTGTGTCTGATGTCCTAAGCCTTCCCTACTGAGCTACAGTATCACTGGAGGGGCTGCAACACAGAAACATTGTGAGTATAACCTTACAGCCTGGAGATAAGGGAAGACGATGGGCTTGGAAGCCTGAGATCGTGGTTCCATTCCTGATGCTCTCACCAGCTAACTGTGTGGCCTGGCCCTCTTTGGACCTTCATTTCCTCATCTATAAATGAAGGAAGGGGTCACTGTAATGGGCTGAAAAATTAAACACCTTCAGGGCCAAGCAAGTGATGCAAATGGCAAAGCTGACCTTTGAAGCTGGCTAAATAGAGAGTGTGACCCCACGTAAAGGCACCTGAATTCTGCTTTCAGTTTGTACAGGCAAATAAAATGCTTCCATGGCTGACATTCAGCTGGCGCCCACCAATTCATAACCCCTGGACTAGAAATTTTCCACTTGTAACAATGCTTTTGATGGGAACCTTCCTCAAAACCCAGTACTTTCTACACTGATTTGATCTTGGCTGCCATAGACAGGGGTCTCCCACCACATTACAGAGAGCCCCACATGGGAGGAGGGAGCATTTACATGGCCAGCTAAGTATCCTAGAGTTTATGAAACCTGGCTTTTATGCAACTAAACTCTAAACAAGTCCCAAGATTGCCAAAGCAATGTTCCCATCTTATATCACTCAAAGAGAAGCTGGGGACCCAATCAGGGAACTCAAAGAAGGAGCTTGGGGCAAAGAGTAAGAATGAACACAATTGGGATGCATCCCCTCCTCTCCAAGCGCTTATTCTGAAAGGCCTCTCCCCTCAGTAATACTAGAAAATGTCTTAGGTCGAATTATGACTCCAGTTCCTCCAGCCATGAGTTTATTCTAAGATCAGCCTGACCCTTTTTTTTTTTTCGGTACGCAGGCCTCTCACTGTTGTGGCCTCTCCCACTGCGGAGCACAGGCTCCGGATGTGCAGGCTCAGCGGGCGTGGATCACAGGCCCAGCCGCTCCACGGCATGTGGGATCCTCCTGGACTGGGGCACGAACCCATGTCCCCTGCACCGGCAGGTGGACTCTCAACCACTGCGCCACCAGGGAAGCCCGAGCCTGACCCTTTTCATAAGTTCTTCTGTCACCAGAATAAAAGATTCTGTGTTTGGTCTGGGGCAGACTACCTAGGCAGAAGGACTGAGAAAGACTTAAGAGCTCTCCACTCACCTTGTGGGGGCTCCTGCAGAGACAGGAATGGTGAGCAACTCTCTCCTCCCAACCTCTCACTGTGGATTACTAAGTGGAATCACCCCTGGTTATCAGGAAGGCCTGGTGAAACACAGGTGTGCACTCACATGCATGCACACACACGCATGCACACCCACAAACACATGGACACAGGCACAACCAAGGAGAAAGATAAGAGGCAGGGAATTTTCTGGTAACCCCATGGGTTAGCAGGAGACACTCTGAAACAGGAAAGGAGGAGCTGTGTCCTGTAATACAGTAAGAAAGGAGAAAGGTGCTGGGTCTCCTAAAAGAAAGACATCGTGTTGCGAGAGCTACAGAGGGGGAATTAAAGTATCCTTCTAGGAGTGTAGGAGACTGAGACCTCACAAGTATATCACAAAAGACCTGAAAACTTTTCAAGGCTTTGGCCTGAGTTTGCTGGACACGCTGGTGCAGTCTCCAGCCTCTCCCTTCTTAAGTCTCACTGAGCGAGGAATGGAAGCCTGCTAATAGGATCCCTTCACCTATTTCCCTTGTTCCTGTGCTCTCAGGCCAGGGGTGATCAGCACCTCTGGGGCCAGCCCCACAGGTACATCCAACCTGTGACTTAACCCCCAGGCAGGTCTGCAGCTTTCCATGTAGACAATGTCACCTCCTCTCCACTCAAAACACAGGGCACCAGGCTGCTAAGCTGGAGGTGCAGGGTGGGGAGCACACATGCTTGGTCCAAGTGGGCTCAGTCTCTCAGTAACTGCATCAGAGCATAGAGGAACTCCACCATTTCCCCAGGGCACATTTGATGATTTTTCACCACCCAGCATGCATTTGTCTTTCTTCCTGGAGGAATAAATTTCCTAGGACCGGCTGTCTCTCCATCACACTCCACTCATGCAGTCCAGAAGGGCTCCACCCCAAGCTCTAACGAGGCACCTGGCCATCTGCATGCTGCATCCTGCACAGCTCGAGGGCCTGGTTCAGGGAGAGGAGTGTGAGTGGACACCATCAGGGAATCTCGGGAATGTTGCGGTAGCAATCGGGGCGAGAGACGTTCTTCCTTTTCTCTTCTGGGGCTCAGAGAAAAATGGCAGTACTGAGACTAGAACCTACGGCTTCTGGCCACCAGGAATCTGTCCACCTCATCCTGGAAACCAGGAGTATGCCTGGAATCCCAGAACCAGACATCCAGGAGACAAAGACCAAGCTTTGGGAAGCCCAGGTTCTAGAGTGACTTTGGTAACTTATCTCTCAGCTTTCAGATCCGAGAGGAGACTGAGAATGCTGAGAGTAATACTCATTCACACCACACACACACACACACACACCACACATACACACACACACATGTACACACACATACATCACACGTATATACATACACACAGGTACAAGAACACATACACACACATATATATGTATACACGTACACACACATACAAATACCCCTACCATGGCTCCAATACTGGGAAACTGAAATTTCATGTTTTATTTACAAATATAAGCTTCCTCAAAAAAAAGAAAGGAAGAAACACAAATACTTTATCGGTAAGAATTTAAAGTAGCACATTGCAGCTTCTAGCATCAGAAGCAGGAACAATTAATCTGGTGGGGAGAGACAGGAAATTAATCTGGTGGGGAGAGACAGGAAATGCAATGAAAAGAACAGATTAATAGCAACTTTAAAAATTAGACACTTCACTTCCTGGAAGGAAAAAGGACATTTGAAATCTGACCTCATCCTGGCGTAAAGGGGCAGGAAAGCATTTTTGTCTCAAGTGACCTTAGTTGCTTGTGGTGATTGTTGTCCCCCTCACCACCATTACGATTGGCTCTCATGGTGCTTCTTGGTGACACAGATCACCAGGATAGGTGTGGAGTGCTGCCATTAGTATACACAATCTCAGTCCTCTGCTGTTCCATAACACCTCATTTTCTATCACGTGGAGAGACTAGCGAAGCTGGGGTTGTGTTGCTGGTGCCTGTGATAATAAATATATTGGAGAGAAAGGAGAACTGGGGGAGGGGCCAATCAGGGCTCCACTGCTCTGAAATGTGTTTGTAGATTTATCTGAAAGCCTGGGTTCTGGAAGAATAGTGAGATGATTAGTGTCATGGCTTGAATTTGATCCCCTCTAAAAGGCATGTTGAAATCTCAACTCTCAATACCTCAGAACATGATCTCATGTGGAAATAAGGTCATTGCAGATACAATTAGTGAAGGTGAGGTCATACTGGAATAGGGTGGACCCCCAGTCCAATATGATTGGTGTCCTTACAAGAAGATGGCCATGTGAAAGCACAGACACAGGGAGAACGCCAGGTGAGGATGAAGGCAGAGATCAGAGCTATGCAGCTGTGAACCAAGGAACACCAGTGATGCCAGTAAACCTCCAGAAGCTAGGAAGAGGCCATGAAGGATTCTCCTACAGATCTCAAAAGGAGAATGGCCCTGCTAACACCTCGATTTTGTACTAATAGCCTTCAGATAGTGAGACAATAAATTTCTGAAGTTTGAAGCCATTCAGTCTGTGGTACATTGTTATGAAGCCTTTTGTAAAGAAAGGCTATCTTTTCACCTCTGACAAACTCCTCAATCCACCACCCAGGCCCTACCTCCATACTCACACCCTGCCCATGACGGCACAGAATGACTGGCCACAGGGACATGAGTAATGGTGCAAGTGAGTGAGATAAGCTCAAGCTGACCCTCCTGCCTCTCAGAGGTGGTCTCCCAAGGAGATACTGTGGTGAGCCTGACAAGGGCCCCACCTCCAGTCCAGCTGTGTGGTCTCCGCAGCGGGTGGGGTGGGGCAGGCTCTAAATCACTCAAAGCTGCTATAGCCAGTGAGCTCTGAAAGGCTGGCAGAGCCTACAGGGAACAGGAACTGGAGGGCTGCATATGGCTTTGAGCCAGAATTGGACACCCCGGTGCTTCACCATGTGCCCAACTTGCAAATGAAGAGATCAAGGATACCACCTAATCACCAGAAGGATTGGGGGTCCTGGGGCAGCAAAGCCCCAGCAGGAGATTCCCACAATGGTTGTGAGGGGAAGACTGGACCAGAGGCTCTAGGGGCTCATCCTTCTCTAAGACTCCCCAGTTCTCCTGCCAAGTGACAGCATTCTGTGCCTTAAAGTTCCTACAAAAGCACAGAAATACTGGTATCTTCTGAGGTGAAGGCAATTTTAAGTCACATCTTCAAACCCCTGGGAGGTCAGAATTCAATTCCATGTGGTTTATCAATCTATCACCTGTTATCATTGTCTGTCCCACAGTCTGGGCTGCTCCAAGAGGTAACCTGGCAGTAGGAGCCTTGATTCCAGCACTGCTCTATACACTCACACTCAGAGAACAAACACAAATCCCAATACTCATGCTCTCTACCATATGTGGACACTTGTCCACATACTCACACCTAGACACAAACAACACCACAAACAGTCATACACAGGCTGACACACTCTTCAACATGCAGAGCCACATACCTTCACATAGACACACACACAGGCACAACCACACACGCCTGGCACAAAGGGAACGCATACTCACCCAGAGACATGAACACATGCACATCTACAGCTCTGCTCTCCAAGACACAGAGATAGACACTCTGTCTCTCTCTCAAACACACACACACACACACACACACACACACTTACTCAGTAAATCTTTACAACAGAGCTGGGACCTTTTCTCATTCAAGATTCTCAGCCTCCAAACAAAACCAATTAATACCACTTAATAAATAGTTACAAATAAATCTTAGTGTAGACTTTTACTTGGTGTTGATTTTTTGAGAGAAGGAAAAATAGAATTCATTCTCCTCTGCCATGCCATCCTCCCCAGGGCCAGGCAGGAGCCTTCCCGTCCTCTGAATCCTGTGGCACTTAATGCGGAGCTTACAAACTGGAAGCAGAAATCCAGGCCTGATCACAACAAATACCAAAGACAGAGATGGAGAGGGAAGCTGAAAGGTAAAGAGGAGAGGGGAGTGAGACCAAGACAGAGAATAAATGCGGATAAGAAAGCAGAGGAAGGGCGGGAGAGGCACCCAAGAAATGGCAGGAAGACTGTGAGGCAGGGACAGGAAGCCTGGGAGAGTCCCAACACACTGTCACCCACAGGGGGAAACTGGCCCATGTGCACACACTCACAGGCCACACATCAAGTCCAAAACGCAGAGAAAGAGAGACCTAGAGAGGCTGCCACAACAGCAGGTGGAGAGAAAGGAAAAGACAAATAACTTCCCTCCCAGACCCCAGATTGTTTTCCTGTGGTCATATTGCTCCCTTGTGGACTTTTCTGATAAAGTCATAAAGCAGTTGCCTTTTCACTGCCAGAGGCATTAGTGCAAAAATTTACCCTGTGATACACGTGAAAATCACCAATAACTTTTTTATTTAGTAATAGCTTGTTTAAAGGAATTAAAACAGGTTAAAGTTTCAAAACATGGATGGTATAATGAGGTGAAGAATATTGGGATGGACCACTGGTAGAATCAATATCTTATTTTTGGGGGGAGAAGAGGAAAAGAACATAAAGCAAATACTCCACAGAAGACCCAGAATTGCCAAAGCAATCCTGAGGAAGAAGAATAAAGCTGGAGGCACAACCCTCCCAGACTTCAGAGTATACAGCAAAGCTACAGTAATCAAAACAGTGTGGTCCTGGTACAAAAGCAGACATACAGATCAAGGAACAGAATAGAGAGCCCAGAAATAAACCCACTCACCCAGGTCAATTAATCTTCAACCAAGGGGGCAAGAATACAGTGGAGAACAGTCTCTTTAGCAAGTTGTGTTGGGAAAGCTGGACAACCATATGTAAATCAATGAAGTTAGAACACTCCCTCACCCCATGCACAAAAATAAATTCAAAATGTCTTAAAGACTTAAATATAAGACAAGACACCATAAAACTCCTAGGAGAGAACATAGGTGAAAGATTCTTTGACATAAATTGTAGCAATATTTTCTCATATCAGTCTCCCAAGGCAAAAGATATAAAAGCAAAAATAAACAAATGGGACTTAACCAAACTTTCAAGCTTTTGCACATCAAGGGAACTCATAAACAAAATAAAAAGACAACCTACAGAATGGGAGAAATAATTTGCAAATGATGAGACTGACAAGGGCTTAATTTCTAAAATACACAAACAGCTCATATAACTCAATATTAAAAAAACAAACAACTCAATCAAAAAATGGGCAGAAGACCTAAATAGACATTTCTCCAAAGAAGACATACAGATGGCCAAGAGGCACGTGAAAGGATGCTCTACATCGCTACTTATTAGAGAAATGCAAATTAAAACTACAATGAGGTATCCCCTCACACTGGTTAAAATGGCCATCATTAAAAAGTAGTAAGTGCCAGAGTGTGGAGAAAAGGGAACCCTCCTACACTGATGGTGGGAATGTAAATTGCTGCAGCCACTATGGAGAACAGTATGGAGGTTCCTTAAAAAACTAAAGATAGAGTTACCATATGATCCAGCAATCCCACTCCTGGGGATATATACAGAAAAAATAAAAGCTCTAATTCTAAAATATGTTCCTTAAGATGTTATGGAACAACCCAAATAAATTTTGGTCAACCCAATACACAAATCCCAATGTTCAGAGCAGCACTTTTTTTTTCTTTTTTCATGCTTTTTTTTAAACTTTTTATTTTATATTGAAG
Source organism: Delphinapterus leucas (assembly GCF_059928025.1). Classification (NCBI taxonomy): domain Eukaryota; kingdom Metazoa; phylum Chordata; class Mammalia; order Artiodactyla; family Monodontidae; genus Delphinapterus; species Delphinapterus leucas. Next base: position 23,889,690 of record NC_143148.1, read on the forward strand.
TAGAGTTGATTAACGATGTTGTGTTAGTTTCAGGTGTACAACAAAGTGACTCAGTTATACATTTACATGTATCTATTCTTTTTCAAATTCGCTTCCCAATTAGGTTATTACAGAATATTGAGTAGAGTTCCCTGTGCTATACAGTAGGTCCTTGTTGGTTATCCATTTTAAATATAGCAGTGTGTACATGTCAATCCCAAACTCCCTAACTATCCCTCCCTCCCACCCTTCCCCCTGGTAACCATAAGTTCATTCTCTAAGTCTGTGAGTCTGATTCTGTTTTGTAAAAAAGCTTATTTGTATCATTTTTTTAGATTCCGCATATAAGCGCTATCATATGATATTTGTCTTCCTCTGTCTGATTTACTTCACCCAGTAACAATTTCTAGGTCCATCCTTGTTGCTGAAAAGGGCATTATTTCATTCTCTTTATTGGCTGAGTAATATTCCACTGTATGTATGTACCACATCTTCTTTATCCATTCTTCTGTTGATGGACATTTAGGTTGATTCCATATACTGACTACTGTAAACAGTGCTGCAATGAACACTGGGGTGCATGTATCCTTTGGAACCATGTTTTTCTCCAGGTATATGCCCAGGAGTGAGATTGCAGGATCATATGGTAGCTCTATTTTTAGTTTCATAAGGAGCCTCCATATTGTTCTCCATAGTGGCTGCACCAATTTACATTCCCACCAACAGTTTAGGAGGGTTCCCTTCTCTATACCCTCTCCCGAATTTATTGTTTGTGGATTTTTTGATGATAGCCATTCTGACTGTGTGAGGTGATATTTCATTGTAGTTTTGATTTGCATTTCTCTAATAATTAGTGATGTTGAGCATCTTTTCAGGTGCCTCTTGGCCATCTGTATGTCTTCTTCAGAGAAATGTCTATTTAGGTCTTCTGCCAATTTTTTGATTGGGTTGTTTGTTTTGATGATATTAAGCTGCATGAGCTGTTTGGACACTAATCCCTTGTCGGTCACATCATTTGCAAATATTTTCTCCCATTCTGAGGGTTGTCTTTCCATTTTCTTTATGTGTTCCTTCGCTGTGCAAAAGCTTTTGAGTTTAATTAGGTCCCGTTTATTTTTGTTTTTATTTCCATTACTCTAGGAGATGGATCAAAAAAGATATTACTGCGATTTATGTCAGAGAGGTTTCTGCCTACGTTTTCCTCTAAGATGTTTATAGTGTCACTTCTCACATTTAGGTCTTTAATCCATTTTGAGTTTATTTTTGTGTATGGTGTTAAAGAATGTTCCGATTTCATTTTTTATATGTGGCTGTCCAGTTTTCCCAGCACCACTTATTTAAGAAACTGTCTTTTCACCAATGTATAGTCTTGCCTCCTTTGTTGTAGAGGCAAGACCTCTACAACAGATCATAGGTGCGTGGGTTTATTTCTGGGCTTTCTGTCCTGCCCATTGATCTATATTTCTATTTTTGCGCCAGCACCATACTCTTTTGATGTCTATAGCTTTGTATTATAGTCTGAAGTCAAGGAGCCTGATTCCTCCAGCCCCATTCTTCTTTCTCAAGATTACCTTGGCTAATTGGGGGTCTTTTGTGTCTCCATACAAATTTTAAGATTTTTTGTTTTAGTTCTGTGAAAAATGCCATTGGTAATTTGATAGGTATTGCATTGACTCAAGATTGCCTTGACTAATATAGTCATTTTGACAATACTGATTCTTCCAATCCAAGAACATGGTGTATCTTTCCATCTGTTTGTGTCATCTTTGATTTCTTTCATCAGCATCTTAGAGTTTTCAGAGTACAGGTCTTTCGTCTTCTTAGGTAGGTTTATTCCCAGGTATTGTATTCTTTATGATGCAGTGGTAAATGGGATTGTTTCCTTCATTTCTCTTTCTGACCTTTCATTTTTAGTGTATAGAAATGCAACAGATTTCTGTGTTTTAATTTTGTAACCTGCAACTTTACCACACTCATTGGTGAGCTCTAGTAGTTTTCTGATCGCATCTTTAGGATTTTCTTTGCATAGTATCATGTCATCTGCAAGAAGTGACAGTTTAACTTCTCTTCCCATTTGGATTCCTTTTATTTATTTTTCTTCTCTGATTGCTGTAACTAGGACTTCCAAAACTATGTTGAATAAAATTGGCAAGAGTGGACATCCTTGTCTTGTCCCTGATCTTAGAGGAAATGCTTTTAGCTTCTCACCATTGAGTATACTGTTAGCTGTAGGTTTGTCGTATATGACCTTTATTATGTTGAGGTATGTTCCCTCTATGGCCACTTTCTGGAGAGTTTTTATCATAAATGGGTATTGAATTTTGTGAAAAGCTTTTTCTGCATGTATTGAGATGATCAGGTAATTTTTATTCTTCAGTTTGTTAATGTAGTGTATCACACTGATTGATTTGCAGATATTGAAAAATCCTTGTAACCCTGGGATTAATCTTACTTGCTTATGGTGTATGATCCTTTTAATATATTGTTGGATTCAGATTGCTAGTATTTTGTTGAAGATTTTTGCATCTATGTTCAACAGTGATACTGGCCTGTAAATTTCTTTGTTTTGTGGTGGTGTCTTTGTCTGGTTTTGGTATCAGGGTGATGGTGGCTCATAGAATGAGTTTGGGAGTGTTCCTTCCTCTGCAATTTTTTGGAACAGTTTCAGAAGAACAGGTGTTAGCTCTTTTCTAAATATCTGATAGAATTCACCTGTGAAGCTGTCTGGTCCTGGACTTTTGTTTGTTGGGAGTTTTTAAATTACAGGTTCAATTTCAGTACTTGTGATTGGTCTGTTCATATTTTCTATTTCTTCTTGGTTCAGTCTTGGGAAATTGTACCTTTCTAAGAATTTGTCCATTTCTTCCAGGTAGTCCATTTTATTGGCATACAGTTGCTTGTAGTAATCTCTTATGTTCCTTTGTATTTCTGTGGTGTCCATTGTAACTTCTCCTTTTTCATTTCTAATTTTATTGATTTAAGTCCTCTTCCTTTTTTTCTTGATGAGTCTGGTTAAAGGTTTATCAATTTTGTTTATCTTCTCAAAGAACCAGCTTTTAGTTTCATTGATCTTTGCTATTGTTTTCTTTGTCTCTGTTTCATTTATTTCTGCCCTGATCTTCATGATCTCTTTCCTTTTACTAACTTTAGGTTTTGTTTGTTCTTCTTTCTCTAGTTACTTTAGGTGTAAGGTTAGGTTTTTTATTTGAGATTTTTCTTGTTTCCTGAGGTAAAATTGTATTGCTATAAACTTCCCACTTAGAACTGCTTTTGCTGTGTCTCATAGGTTTTGAGTTGTCATGTTTTTGTTGTCATTTTTCTCTAGGTATTTTTTTATTTCCTCTTTGATTTCTTCAATGATCCACTGGTTGCTTAATAGCATATTGTTTACACTCCACGTGTTTGTGTTTTTTACAGTTTTTTTTCTTGTAGTTGATTTCTAATCTCATGGTGCTGTGGTTGGAAAAAATGCTTGATATGCTTGATATAGTTTAATTAAAAATTGAAATTATATCAAGCATGTGGTCAGTCTTGGAGAATGTCCTATGTGCACATAAGAAGAATGTGTATTCTGCTGCTTTGGATGGAATGCTCTATAAATATGAATTAAGTCCATTTGGTCTAACGTGTCATTTATGGCCTGTGTTTCCTTATTGATTTTCTGTCTGGGTGATCTGTTCCTTGATGAAAGCCCCCTACTATTAGTGTGTTACTGTCAGTTTCTCCCTTTATGGCTGCCAGTGTTTGCCTTATATATTGAGGTGCTCTTATGTTGGGTACATATATATTTACAATTTTTATATCTTCTTGGATTGATCCCTTGATCATTACGTACTATCCTTCTTTGCCTCTTGTCACAATCTTTATTTTAAAGTCTATGTTATCTGATGTGAGTATTGCTACTCCAGGTTTCTACTGATCTCCATTTGCATAGAATACCTTCTTCCATCCCCACACTTTCAGTTTGTATGTGTCCCTAGGTATGAATTTGTTCTCTTGTAGCATATATATTGGTCTTGTTTTTGTATCCATTCAGCCAGTCTATGTCTTTTGGTTGGAGCATTTAATCCATTTACATTTAAGGTAATTATCAACATGTAAGTTCTTATTGCCATTTTCTTAATTGTTTGGGGTTTGTTTTTGTAGGTCTTTTTTCTTCCCTTCCTGACTTGTTCTCTTCTCCTGTGGTTTGATGACCATCTTTAGTTTTGTGTTTGGTTTATTTTTTCTTTTCTTCTTCTTCTTCTTCTTTGTGTGTGTGTGTGTGTGTGTGTGTGTGTGTGTGTGTGTGTGTGTGTATCTATTGTAGTTTTGGGGGTTGCTGTTCCTATGAGGTTTTGATAGAGCAGTCTATATATATATACAAGGCTGTTTTAAGTTGCTGGTCTCTTTCCTACCTAGAGAAGTTCCTTTAGCATTTGTTGCAAAGCTGGTCTGGTGGTGCTGAACTCTCTTAGCTTTTGCTTGTCTGTGAAGCTTTTGATTTCTCCATCAAATCTGAATGAGAGGGACTTCCCTGGTGATCCAGTGGTTGAGACTTTGCCTTCTAGTGCAGGAGGTGTGGGTGTGATCCCTGGTCATGGAGCTAAGATCCCACATGGCTTGTAGCCAAAAAACCAAAACATAAAAACAGAAGCAATACTGTGACAAATTCAATAAAAACTTTAAAAATGGTCCTCATCCAAAAAAAATCTACAGTCTGAATGAGAGCCTTCCTGGTAGAGTATTCTTGGCTGTAGGTTCTTCCCTTTTATAACTGGAAATATAGCATGTCACTCTCTTCTGGCCTGCAGAGTTTCTGCTGAAAAATCAGCTGATAACCTTATGGGACTTCCCTTGTATGTTATTTGTCATTTTTCCCTTGCTGCTTTTAATATTCTTTGTCTTTAATTTTTGTCAGTTTGATTATTATGTGTCTCAGCATGTTCCTCCTTGGGTTTATCCTGCCTGGGGCTCTCTGTGCTTCCTGGAATTGGATGACTGTTTCTTTTCCCATGCTAGTGAAGTTTTCAGCAATTATCTCTTCAAATATTTTCTCAGGTCCTTTCTCTCTGTCTTCTCCTTCTGGGACCCCTATAATGCAAATGTTGGTGCTTTAATGTTGTACCAGAGGTCTCTTAGACTGTCTTCATTTCTTTTCATTCTTTTTTCTGTATTCTGTTCCATGGGAGTGATTTCCACCATTCTGTCTTCCAGGTCACTTATCCATTCTTCTGCCTCAGTTACTCTGCTACTGATTCCTTCTAGTGTATTTTTCACTTCAGTTATTGTATTATTCATCTCTGTTTGTTTGTTCTTTAGTTCTTCTAGGTCTTTGTTAAACATTTCTTGTATCTTCTCAATCCTTGTCTCTATTCTTTTTACAAGATCTTGGATCATCTTCACTACCATTATTCTGAATTCTTTTTCCAGAAGGTTGCCTATCTCCACCTTACTAAGTTGTTTTTCTGGGGTTTTAACTTGTTCCTTCTTCTGGGACATGTATCTTTGCTATTTCATTTTGTCTAATTTTCTGTGATTGTGTATTCTATTCCACAGGCTGCAGGACTGTAGTTCTTGCTTCTGCTGTCTGCCATCTGGTGGATGAGGCTATCTAAGAGGCTTGTGCAAACTTCCTAATGGGAAAGACTGGTGGTAGGTGGAGGTGGGTCTTGTCCCTCTGGTGGGCAGGGCCACACTCAGTAAAACTTTAATCCATTTGTCTCTTGATGGTTGGTTTTTTGGCCTGAGGTGACCCAGCACTGGAGCCTACAGGCAGTTTGGGGGGGCTAATGGTGGCCTCCAGGAGGGCTCACTCCAATGGGTACTTCCCAGAACTGCTGCTGTCAGTGTCCTTGTCACTGCAGTGAGCCCCAGCTGCCCCCCACCTCCATAGGAGACCCTTCAATACTAGCAGGTATATCTGGCCTGGTCTCTTATGGGGTCACTTCTTTATTCCTCTGGGTCCTGGTGCACACAAGACTTTGTGTGCGGCCTCCAAGAGTAGAGTCTCTGTTTCCCCCAGGCCTGTGGAAGTCCTGCAATCAAGCTCCACTAGCCTTCAAAGCTAGATTCTCTGGGGACTCCTCCCCCCAATGCTGGACCACCAGGTTGGGAAGCCTGACGTGGGGCTCAGAACTTTCACTTCTATGGGATAACTTCTGTGGTATAATTGTTTTCCAGTTTGTGGGTCGCCCACCCAGCAGGTATGGGATTTGAGTTCATTATGACTGAGCCCCTCCTACCATCTCACTGGGACCTCCTCTTTGTCTTTGGATGTAGGGTATCCTTTTTTGGCAGGGTCCAGCATTTTTTTGTCGATGGTTGTTCAGCAGTTAGTTGTGATTTTCATGATTTTGTAAGAAGGGTGTGAGCTCACATCCTTCTTCTCCACCATCTTGAGCTAATCTAGACCATAGCAGCACTCTTTATAATAGCCAAGACACAGAAACAACCTAAATGTCCATCGACAGATTAATGGATAAAGAAGATGCGATATATACATATATATATATATATATATACACATACACACACACACACAACAGAATATTACTCAGCCACAAAAAAGAATGAAATATTGACATTTGCAGCAATATGGATGTACCTAGAGATTATCATATTAAGTAAGTCAGAGAAAGACAAATATATGATATTGCTTATATGTGGAATCTAAAAAATAATGCAAATGAACTTATTTACAAAACAGAAACAGACTCACGGGCATAGAAAACTTATGGTTACCAAAGGGGAAAGCAGGGGGAGGGATAAATTAGGAGTATGGGATTAACAGATACACACTATTATATATAAAATAGATAAACAACAAGGACCTACTGTATAGCACAGGGAACTATATTCAATATCTTGTAATAACCTATAATGGAAAAGAATCTGGAAAAGAATATATATACATACACATATAGATATATATATAACTGGATCACTTTGCTGTACACCTGAAACTAACCCAATATTGTAAATCATCTATACTTCAATTTTAAAAAAAAAAAAGAAATAAATTTTAAAGAAATAAATCTAAACTTGGTAGGTAATCAAACATTTTTTTAAATAAACAAAAATAAAATAAAGCAAAATCTAACATCTGTAAAATCGGAATGCTTGGTACACAGTGATCTGCTATATTTAGAGTATATTATATCATACTGTATTATATTATATTATGTATATTTCTTATAATATTTTGTAATTAAAAATAAAATTAAAGATAAAATTACAATGTTAAAAGGAAAGAAGAACTCTGATTAATCCCACTAAAGAGAAAAAAATTTTGAAAAATAAATAGCCCATAATTTTTCACCCCTTTAGTGACAGACTATATTGTTCCCAATTCTTTATCTTTCCCTATATTCAAGGAATATGGTGACTTTTCAGTTCTTCCCACTAGAAGCAGAGTGTCCTTCCTTTCCCCTTGACTTTGGGCTTGGCCATTGACTTGCCAATGGGACATTAGCAGATGTGACACAGCAAGGGCTTGTGACTTGAAACATGTTGCATGGTTGGGCTCTTATGTTTCTGATATCACCATGAGAACATTCCGCAGCTAGCCTGCTGGTTCAAGAAAGATGAGAACAAGGAACAGGCCTGGACCTAACCTGGCCCCAACTTGATTGGCCAATTCTCAGCCAACCTGAAGATAAGCGAGAATAAATGGTTGCTATTTTAAGTCACTGAGGATTGGGGTGGTTGTCACACAGCATTACTGTGACAATCGATGTTACTTCTTCCTTTCTTTCTTCCCTATTATCCCCACCTGTTCCACCCCTAGTCTAGAAAGCAGAGCCAAGATGGGAAAAGGCAGATTCTTGATGAGATCTTGGAGCCCCCGTGTCTTCCCTGCCTGAAGCAAACTTTCTCTCTAGACTTTCTAGTTTATGAAACAATGACCTGCCTTTTACCCCTGGATCTCTGTCCCATTCAGCCAGCACAGGCTTGTCCCACATACCCTGGCAGCCCTGCACATAGGCAACTCTCCTCTCTTGGAACTCTCAGCCTTGAGCACCGCTGGATCAAAATTATCATGAGTCTGAACAGCCTCGAGAGGAAAACTGCTTCAGAGAGGACTGTTAACCATCTCCCAGAGATTGTATATGTCGTCACCCTAGCCAGGGAGCTGCAGGGAGTTTGTCTCTTCCTTTATCTCTTTCTACTATCCGTGCCTCACCAGTGCCTAGTAGAGAGTCTCACACATGACATATAATCAAAAAACAATTTGCTGATTGGCTGGGTTTCCTAGGCCTTTGGTTTGGTTTTGTTTTGTTTTGTTTTTGTAAATGAGGCAGACTCATGCTTGGAGGTGACCCATGATACCATAAAAATCCACTAGCTGATATGCACTGCTAGTTAAGTCTCCTTTGCTGCCCCAGACCATGCCCCCTATACACACACACATACACACACACACACACACACACACACACACAAACAGAGACTGGCCTTTTTCTGAGGATCTCCTTTTCCTCTGTGTCAACAGTAACTGAGAGGTAGTACAGGAATTGCCACCCAAGAAGAATGAAGCAAACCAGCTAGCTCATAATTATAATTCTCCCTGTCCCTTTCCAAGACATTACTTAAATGTTTTAGTTGTTTTCTTCCAATACAGTTATTGTTGTTGTCGTCACCACAGTTCCACTTTGGAGTAGAGAATTATTTCAGGTGTAGCTCTCTTTAACTGCATCCCAGCAGGGACTACCTCATTGCCCCTTCCCCTGACATGATGGGACAGAGCAGGCCTGCCTTTGCTGGGCTGATGACTAAAATCTGGGCTTGTCTTTGGCCCCTGCGAGATGAATAAGAACCAGACACCTCTGCACCAGTCCTTCCTGTCCACTGCCCCCGACCCCAGGCGGCTCAGGTCCCTCAGGTACTACACCCAGTCTGTCTTCCTCCAGCCCAAGGATCCTGAGAAACTAATGTCCTGGCATGCCTTCCTTCCAGGAACAGTGAAGGAGCCCAAAGCTCACTGCCCCTAGGACTACTGGGTCTGCTTTTGAATTGAGCAAGATGCAAATGACTGGTTCTTCTTCCACAATGTCAGGATGTCATGAGCACCTCATCCTTCACTGGCTTCTGTTCCAAGGGCTGCAGCAGTTCTGTCCAAGCTCTTCAGCCCAGTGACTGTGCGTTAAAACCGAGCCATGTGAGGACCAGTCCAGGGCTGGCTCTGAGGCAGGGACTGTGCCCTGAATGCCCCCAAGCTACATGGCAGGCCAAGCTCAGGGAAGAATCCTCCCAGGGGAAGCCATGTGGCCATGGTGACCTGCAATAATGTTCTTAAAAATAAGAAGGAGGGAGAAAAACAAAAGGGGGAAGGGAAATGCAGAGAAAATACAGGGGAAAAAAAGAAACTTGAAATGCCAGTAAATAGTCCTTGAATAATTCAAGTTTCCAAACAAGTCATATATTCTTGACACGGTCTCTGAAAAACACTTTTTACATAAAGAGTAAAGGGCCCTTGAGCACGTACTTCTACCATAGGTTTCAGCCACAGTGCAAGATCTATTTAAGAGATAGGCAGCCATGGGAAGAATTTGAGTGCTCTCAATTTTGCAACAGGAATGATGAATGGAATCGGAAGTCATCTATCTAGCTTCTCCTTATTTACAACCCATGTATTCAACCCAAAGGAACAAAAAACAATTTACTTTACAAATCATTTAACTATCTTTAAGCAAAGAGGGGACTTTTCCTGCCCAAATCCTCTGGGCCTCCCTGATGAGAAGTTTGAGCCCCAGAGTTTTCTGCTCCCAAGGTCTCTACTAAACTCAAGCATCAAACATTTACAGGACTGAGGACGAGGGCAAGTGAGTCATTTGACAGAGGACAAAACCCCACAGAGTTCTGAATGGAAATAAACAACACACCCATGGGAGTATCAATGGAGGAGGAAGTGGTTTGGGTAAGAGGTGCTGGGAACAAGGGCTTGGCCATCGGGATTGCCTGGCTACATGATCCCTCAGAGCCTCAGCTTCCACACAAAATGAGGGAAATGGGCTGTATTGTCAAGGACCACTATCATTTAAAACTGCATAATTTGTAAGGGAAACAACCTACATAGCCAATGACAGAAAAATGGTTAACTAAACACAGATGCTTAGACTCAAAGTTACAGTGGATAGCAACTTAAGTGCAGCCACTGTGGAAAACAGTATGGAGGTTTCTCAAAAACTAAAAACAAAACCATATGGCCCAGCAATTCCACTCCTGGCTATTTATCTGAAGAAAATGAAAACACTAATTCAAAAAGATACATAAACCCCAATGTTCGTAGCAGCTCTATTTATAAGATATGGAAGCAACCTAAGGGTCTATCAACAGATGAATGGATAAAGAAGATATGGTATATATACACAATCGAATAGTACTCAGCCATATAAAAGAATGAAGTTTTGCCATTTGCAACAACATGGATGGATTTGGAGGGTATTATGCTTAGTGAAATAAGTCAGACAGAGATAGACAAATACCATATGATATCACTTATATGTGGAATCTAAAAAATAATACTAATGAATATAACAAAAAAGAAGCAGACTCACAGATATAGAGAACAAACTAGTGGTTACCAGTGGGGAGAGAAAAGGGGAGAGGGGCAAGACTGGGGTAGGGGATTAAGAGGTACAAACTACCATTTATAAAATAAGCTACAAGGATGTATTGTGCAACACAGGGAACATAACAATATTTTATAATAACCATAAGTGGATTATAACCTTTAAAAATTGTGAATCACTATGTTGTACACCTGAAACATATAATACTGTACATCAACTATACCTCAATTTTATAAAAAAGAACAGAAAAGATGCGATGAAATTATGCTGTGATAAAAATAAAATCCAATGCTCCTGACTCCTCGTCCAGTGTTCTATGTGGATTTCTGCCTTAACAGAAACTGTAGGTCACTGGTTGATGTGGGCAGATGTCCTTGGTATCACAGTCTCCTACAGTTGGGTCCCTTCCACCTGCCCTTTGGACATCATTATAGAATCCATAAGCTTTCCAGGCATCCTGTCTATACAGGACATGTTCCATATCTAATGATTTTCGTCCTGCATACTGTACTGACTTTGTCAAGATGCCCCGAATGTCTGCATTCAGCTTTATTATTTCAACAAATTACAAAAATTCATCAGAGAGAGCAATTTTTCAAATTTAACTGGGCACCCTATATTTTTATTTGCTATATCTGACAGTTATTGCATTCTAAGCACTCTGTTCATCTCCACAACAGGCCTGCAAGAGACTTGCAACTATTCTCATTTACCAGTGAAAAACCTGGGGATAGACAGAGTGAAGAACTTGCCCAAGACTGTGCAACAGAGAGTCCTGAGGTCAGCTTCAGAGCCATACAGCCGAGGGGCGGAGCCCTAACCAGGAGGCCACACTGACTCCTACATGGTGGTACTTAATCCAGGGGCAATGAATAAATGAGTGGAGATTTTGAAACTGGAGAAAAAGCAAGAACCATTTCTCTTAGCTTTGACTTAGTGCCTCTGCAGGCCCTGGAGCATGCAGAGCAGTTCCTAGCGCTGGAAGAGCTGAGCTGGCTGAGGGAAGTGATGGGAATTGGGCCAGGTGTGAAGCCCACTGGAGATAGGGGCAGATGCAGGAAAACAGGTAAGAAGAAGTAAACCCACAAGTCTCTGAGCCATAGGTGGACACTGGGGGCGGGAGGAAAAGAGAAACCTTAGACTGCAGGGCTGGAAGGGACGCTGGTGGTAGAAGCCCTCCCGGGCAGGGCCTACCTCTCCACAGCACGCACAGGGCCTAAGGCCAGTGGACTTTTTTGCGCTTATAAGAATATTTTAATTCTCTTTTAAAATCAGAGGGAAAAAGTGAATGCAATAATAATAAATATATAATAATGACCCAGCCTAGATTATATTAATCTTTATCTGAATTCAGTCATAAAGTATAATTTGGAATATTTTTTACGGAGGAAGGGGCCAATGAAGGCCAAGTGTCTCAGCCCACAAAAATCATTATGTGGCTCTGCCCCAGGGTGGGGAGCATGTACACTCTCTCACACACAGCTGGTGCCTGGGCGAGACCTCCTCACCTGGCATCTGGAGGGTGGGGTAATCACTGTTCTTCTGCATGTAGTAAGGAGCACTCTGTGCTCATTTGTGCTTCCCCAGGGCTCCCCAGTTCGGCATCCAGTTCCCCTCCAAGCAGGAAGCAGCTTGCTCACCCTCCTTGGTGTGGTGCTGCCTTGGGAAGTAGCCAGAGGGTCAGGGGTAGGGGGAGAAAGAGGAGCAGAAGGAGGAGGGAAGGCAGTGCATAGGCTGTCAGAGCGGCACAGGTCATGCTGGGGTGCAGGAATGCCGCAGGTTGGATGTGTCATCCCAGTCGGCAGGGACCAGCTAAGGGGAGCAACCTACCCCCTGCCATGGCCCCCACCCCTTCCCCAGCTGCCTGGGGTGACTGATGGGCTGGAATGAAAGGAAAGTCAGCTCAGGAAGAATAAACACACACTCACATACACACACACACACACACACACCACACATACATTTGGACTCACACAAACAACATACACATGCATGCATAGACACATGTGCACAAAGGCACACATTTACATATACTACACATACACACAGACTGACATATATGCACACGCACACATATAAGTACACACAGGGGAAAGGATTGAAAACAATTATACATAGAAATAGGTGAAAACTTGAACTGTCCTCCTTGGGGAGTGGCAATTTTTATAGGATTCTTTAGACTAAAAGTCAAAGAAATTAATACTGAAATATCAGAGTACAAAAACATCACAGAGCTCATCTGGTCTGGCTTCATCATTTTACAGACAAGTAAATGAGACTGGGAAATGAGAAGGCGTTAGTCCAAGGTCTCCCACTGTCAGCTGAAGGTACAATTTTTAATGGTGAAACTGCTGGCACTGATAATCAGGTAAGAGAAGTTTTTTCAAAGACAATGAACACAGTATATATATATATACCTCACTCAAAGCATGTGAGGGTCCCTTCCCTGCCCCTCACAGACCCCAGTTCACTGTTACTTATAAAGTATACACCCAAACTACAAGGACGGAATCTTCCCAAGAATGCAAGGGAACATCAAAAAGGAGGCAAGTAGCTTTCACCCAAGGCTCTGAATAAAAGATAACAATTCTATTTCAAATTCATAGACTCCTAGAGGGGAGGCAATTGCAGCATTCAGACAAGACATACAACATGTCTGTGATCTCTCAACCTGCTTACATGTGGGTGGACAGGATGCCCCCTTCCTGATATAAGTTGAGGGACACCAAGAGTATCCCCATGTTCCCCAAGGGTGCCTGAGCTCCCACCATCAGAGTTATTTATTTGGATTACTTTTCCTTCCTGGCAACTACCGTTTGCAGAGATCTTCCTTTCAAATGTAAAAATTTCTAAGGACAACCCCCTGCAGTGCTGGGCAACCCCTTTCAGAGGGAGTACAAATACATGCTGCGGACCAGGATGGGGAAAGGGCCAAACCCCTAACCCTGCATCCTAGGAATGACTGAAGAAGTTCAGCAGGTTTACCCTGTAGAAGACAAGCCTCAGAGTAGAAGAGAATCTAAAGCAGCATTTCTTAAACAAAAATATGCCCCACCACCACCACCCAGGCAAGGAGGGGTCATGTACCCAGAGAAGAGCTCCAGGTCTAGAGGAACAGCCTGTGATAAATGGATCAGATTTCTGACTGTTACAAGAGGCAGATTTCAGGTCAGAGTAAGAACTTAACAGCTGATGGGTAGAACTGGCCAGAAAAGAAGCACTGTATTGGAGAAGGCCAAAGGAATTTGCCTACATGCTGGAATTAGAATAAAAAATATTCATTACAGGATCGGTCAAGATTTCATAAGGTGGTGATATGGGCTTGGGAATGGTCCCTATGTAGATACTAGAAATGGAGTCTTCCAAGTTTCCAAGAATGTTTGGGAGTCCATTCAAGGTGAATGTACTCGATTAAGGTGAGGTGTGAGAGAGGTGGAGGCAGGAAGTCTACATTCTTTACACCTCAAGAACACAGCTGAAGTTCAACCCAGGGGAGCAAAGGATCAATAACCAAGTATAACTGGCCTCTCCCATGGCAGCCCCGTGCTAAGCTAATGACATGGTAGTGAAGAATGCCAGACACAGATGAAGTCAGCAGTAATTAGGGTAATAGAGTCCTGAGAGCCCCATCTGGTAGCAGGGTTTAGGGTGGGGTCTGGGAGATCAGAAAGAACAAAGATCACCTGGGAAGGGTTTGGGAGTGAGTGAGAGGGATACAGGAGTCCCTTTGTCAAGTGCAATTGTTCGTGAATCCACATTTCCTCATCTGTCAATGAAACCTGGAATCAGGATAGGGGAATTGACAACATCAAGTTCTGTGCAGAGTAGATTGTCATAGAAAGTTAAGCCAGATCATCATTTGATGAGCATACTGACCAGAGAATACAACCATCATAACTAACAATTACTGAGCACTTATTTTGTGGCAAGCATTATTCTAAAGACTTTTCATCAACCCTATAATTTTGAAACTTTCATGATCTCCATCCTAGATATGAGGTTGTCCTAGGGCTCCCAGTTAGTAAGTGTGGAGTCAGGATGCAAACCCAGAGTGTCTGACCCAGAGCCCAAAACAGAGAGGTCTACCACTTACCAGAGCATCTGTGGGGGCTGCATGGTGCTCAACATTTCACAAGGCTAAGCATTTTTGGGGGGGCTGTGTTGGGTCTTTGTTGCTATGTGCGGGCTTTCTCTAGTTGCGGCAAGTGGGGGCTACTCTTCGTTGGGGCTACTCTTTGTTGCAGTGCACGGGCTTCTCTTGTTGTGGAGCACAGGCTCTAGGCACACGGGCTTTAGTAGTTGTGGCTCGCGGGCCCTAGAGCACAGCTCAGTAGTTGTGGCACATGGGCTTAGTTGCTCTGCGGCATGTGGGATCTTCCCAGACCAGAGATCGAACCCGTACTCCCTGCATTGGCAGGTGGATTCTTAACCACTGTGCCACCAGGGAAATCCCAAGGGTAAGCATTTTGACAGTGTTTGTCTGAGCCAGAGTTGAGATTCTGACAGGCCAGGAAGAATAGACAGGCCCTGTGAAGGCCTGCTATGAACTCTGGGCCTAAACAACTGGCCACCTTCCCAGGATGCTCCCAGGCACGTTTTCTGATACACTAGGAACCAGGAGGCCTGTGGGAGTGACCTGAACCAAGTCATCACTGGAGTTCATAAACATGTAGACATAACAGAGAGACCAGGGCTCCCTAAATAGGTTGGCTCAAGAGTAGACAGTGGAGCCCTTCAGGGAAGAAGGCAGCTATTCCCAAGGCTTAACAGAGCAGTGGGGCTGGTAATGGTAAAGACTATGCCTGGCCACTCTCTAACTCCATCCTCATTGCCTGCCTCAGACGCTTTGGGATAAAGAGGGCTGTCATACAAAGATCTGTCAATCACTGTCCACTGCAGAATTAAGGGGACCATCTCCCCAAAAGGCAGACATGAGAATCAAGATGGCTGGAGGAGGCCATCAGAGGAGCAGGCAGTAGCCCATAGGTATGGGTCAGAGTGCTTTGGGAGCAGGTTGGCAGTTGCAGACAGCCACTCACCCTGGGCAGCAGAGTCATGAGGACAAGGGTGAGGCTGTGAGAGGGGGATTTCACGACAGCCATGATTAGATGTGTGGACACTGCCCCCTCCCAGGATTCCTGTTGTGTATCCTGTTGGGCTGCCAGCTGGTGAAGAAATGGGTGGTGGAGAGAGTCAGGCTCTTGTAGTAAATTGTTTACATTTGCATTCATCATCAGTGAGGCCTGAGACCACCAGTTCCACTCTCCTGGTCTACTTTAATCTTCCCAAACTCTATGAGCAGGTAGAATTTATAGTTTCAAGTTATAAATGAGGAAACTGAGGCACAAAATGGTAGGTTATGTCTCAAGATCACACAGCCACTAAATGGCAAGACCAGAAATCAAACTCAGGCTGGTTTCACTCTAAACACCACGTTCTTCCTGACAAATTGAGCTAGATGACCACTTAGGAAACTACTGCCTGGAGTGTATACATCCTAGAAAGTCATTAAGACCATAGTATAATGGTAGCAATAACAATAACAATAATAGAAAATACATACGTTTCACAAGTACATGAAGTACATACATATATTCCTGTTATACAGATGAAAATGAGTACAGTAAACATTATTAATATTCGCTAATATCTGATTCTCCTCTACTTCCTAGTCCCTGAAGAATTGCAATCCCCAACTCCTTGAATTTGGGCACTGCCACATGGCTGGTTGTGATGAGTGAAAGAAGAGCAGAAGTGATTTATGTCACATCCAGATCAAAGCATTTAACTACACGTGCTTGGCTTGCCAACCCCCCTCTTTCCCTACTACACTGTGGTAAATCCTGGAGCTTTGTGCTGAGATGGCAGTAGTTTCGGTCCCTGGGTCCCTGTTTGACAGCTTTATGGAACATTACCACATCCCCACCCCAGACCTACACTGGACTTACCCACAGTTGAAAAATAAACCTATGTCATTTTAAACGGAGATTGGGGCATTATTTATTATCTAGTCTATCCCCAACTGATACACTGAGACCCAGAAGGTTAAGTAACTTGCTGAAACACACCCACCTATTAAGAAGCTGGATTTGGAGCTCTCAGAATAAACAGTCTCATCAGGTCTTGCCTCCTGACCCAGCAGTATGAGTTTGATAGGGGCAGCAGATGTGAAAGTAAAGGGAAAGACTTCCCAAGGGAGAGGATCAGGTGAGTACACCAACTCCAGACCAGCTGGGGACAAAGAGTGACACTGAGAAATGAAGCAGTGTGGGCTGTGCACCAGGAGAAAGGGTTGATGCAGTGGCAATGTCCCTACCCAGGCTAGTTCAGTGGGAGAGTGACACAAACCCCGGCTCACCTAGACCATGAGTTAGGTTATCAGAGGTAGGGAGGCGACCTTTAGCAATGCAGTGGGAACCACTTGCCAAAGCTGGAGCACTGACTCCCAGACATCTTTGTGGCAGCCTGGCCCAACAATGAGCCTGGGACACAGTGTCCTCCCGAGACAGGGCACACAGGGCTGCTTCTAAAGATAACACATCACATGGTTTGCTTGGAGGGTGGGGCAGAGACTGGAGACAAAGGAAAAGCAGCTTTTCCCAGGAGACTAGGATGGCACATGCCTTGCTTTTTCCCAGGAGACTAGGATGGCACATGCCTTGCTTTTTCCCAGGAGACTAGGATGGCACATGCCTTGCTTCTTGTTGCCCCTTGTCCCATTAGCCACGTGCTTTCTAAAGGTCCTTGCTCTCAGGCCACACTGTGGGCTAGAGCCAGGCTTCTGGGCAGAGGGAGGCTTTGGGAGGACACGAGGGAGAATGGCAAGGCAGACGTTGGAAGGAGAAGAGCCCCACACTGGGTTCCTCATTTTCATAGGAAGCCATTTCTGATGCACCCTTCTAGTGGGAGAACATAAATCCCGACATCACTGTTCCTGTACTCATCATAACCATCTTATGTCTATAAGTCCTTTGCCATTTACGAAGCTGTCTGAAGATTCTGTTGTTGACATCTCCAATAACTCAGTGATATCAGCCAGCTGGACAATGGCAGGGCTCCACTTTATAGAAGAGGAAACAAATTCAGATGCAGGGCTTGTCCACAGCTGGTTAATAACAGTCACATCCGCACCCTGTGTTTGGGTCCCGCCCCTGCCCTTCAGCCCAGCAGTCAGTATTTTCTTGACCCTCAGAGCTGCTGGGCAGGGGGGAACATGCAAGGAAAATTTCAGGCTGCGCCTAGGCCTGTAACAACTGCTGCTGGCTCCTGTCAGTCAACCCTTTCTTTCCTGAGTCAGACGTGAGGCTTAGAGCGCAAGTCCCATGCGCAAGGGGGCAGGAGCACTTCCAGGTCACTCCGTGGAGGAGGCCACCCAGTCACTCAGCAGAGACAGGGAAGGCAGTCCCACAGTGCCGTCCCCACGAGCCTCAGGGGTCATAAGTCCACATGATGGGGGGGGTCAAAAATACAGTGGAGATTTGGCAGGAAGCTTCTGCAAGCACACAACTGGCTAGGTCGGGGGCCTCCGTAAACAAAGCCTGAGACAGGAAACAATCCCGTCCTACGATCCTTTATGAGGCACGGCCAAGGTCTGCAGAGTGCCCTGTGGAAGCAGGAAGGTGGCAGTGCCTGAGCTCCTCACACCCACCTACTGCCCATCACACCACCTTGTGAGTTTCCTGTCATACTCTCCACAGCCAGCAAGATCCCAATGCCCAGGGCTTTTAAAAGGTACCTCTGGGACACTGGAATGAGTAGCTCATTTGTAAACATGGGAGCAGCTGGCCCAGAGGTAACACCCACCATCCAGATACACAAACTGAGACAAAGGGCCCTTCAGAGTAGGAAAGACAGCTTCTCATCCTGTCACCTCCAAATAGTCTTCTTGGATTTTCCAGGCAAAGGGAGACCCTCTTGAGCTTTCCCCCAGAAACACTTATTTTCTGGCCCAGACATTTGTCATGCTGGATGACCCTTACCTCCCTGATTGGCTTTATAAAGTAATGGCTGTTTCCAGTTTTACATAGTGGGTGGGGTCGGGAACTATGGCCTGCTCACCTACAGGCACAAAATAAATACCCAATAAACAAATAAACAGACAACCATTGACAGGAAGACACTGGAACTCACCAAAAAAGATACCCCACATCCAAAGACAAAGGAGAGGCCACAATGAGACAGTAGGAGGGGTGCAATCACAATAAAATCAAATCCCATAACTGCTGGCTGGGTGACTCACAAACTGGAGAACACTTATACCACAGAAGTCCACCCACTGGAGTGAAGGTTCTGAGTCCCACATCAGGCTTCCCACACTTGGGGTCCAGCAACGGGAGGAGGAATTCCTACAGAATCAGACTTTGAAGGCTAGCAGGATTTGATTGCAGGATGTCGACAGGACTCGGGGAAACATAGACTCCACTCTTGGAGGGCACACACAAAGCAGTGTGCGCATCAGGACCCAGGGGAAGGAGCAGTGACCCAGTAGGAGACTGAATCAGACCTACCTGCTAGCGTTGGAGGATCTCCTGCAGAGATGGGGAGTAGCTGTGTCTCACCATGAGGATGAGGAGACTGGCAGTGGAAGTTCTGGGAAGTACTCCTTGCGTGCGCCCTCCCAGAGTCCACCATTAGCCCCACCAAACAGCCTTGTAGGCTCCAGTGTTGCGTTGCCTCAGGCCAAACAAACAACAGGGAGGGAACCCAGCACTCATCAGCAGACAAGCAGATTAAAGTTTTACTGAGCTCTGCCCACCAGAGCAACAGACACCTCTACCCACCACCAGTGCCTCCCATCAGGAAACTTGCACAAGCCTCTTACATAGCCTCATCCACCAGAGGGCAGACAGCAGGAGCAAGAAGAACTACAATCCTGCAGCCTGTGGAAAAAAAACACATTCCCAGAAAGATAGACAAGATGAAAAGGCAGAGGAATATGTACCAGATGAAGGAAGAAGATGAAAACCCAGAAAAACAACTAAATGAAGTGGAGGTAGGCAATCTTCCAGAAAAAGAATTCAGAATAATGATAGTGAAGATGATCCAGGACCTCAGAAAAAGAATGGAGGCAAAGATCGAGAAGATGCAAGAAATATTTAACAAAGACCTAGAAGAATTAAAGAACAAACAGGGTTGAACAATACAATAACTGAAATGAAAAATACACTAGAAGGAACCAATAACAGAATAACTGAGGCAGAAGAATGGGTAAGTGACCTGGAAGACAGAATGGTGGAATTCACTGCTGTGAAACAGAATAAAGAAAAAAGAATGAAAAGAAATGAAGACAGCATAAGAGACCTCTGGGACAACATTAAATGCAACAACATTTGCATTATAGGGGTCCCAGAAGGACAAGAGACAGAGAAAGGACCCAAGAAAATATCTGAAGAGATTATAGTTGAAAACTTCCCTAACATGGGAAAGGAAATAACAACCCAAGTCCAGGAAGCTCAGAGAGTCCCATACAGGATAAACCCAAGGAGAAACACACCGAGACACATAGCAATCAAATTGGCAAAAATTAAAAACAAAGAAAAATTATTGAAAGCAGCAAGGGAAAAAGGACAAATAACATACAAGGGAACTCCCATAAGGTTAACAGCTGATTTCTCAGCAGAAACTCTACAAGCCAGTAGGGAGTGATGAAAGGGAAGAACCTGCAACCAAGATTACTCTACCCGGCAAGGATTTCATTCAGATTCGATGGAGAACTCAAAAGCTTTACAGACAAGCAAAAGCTAAAAGAATTCAGCACCATCGAACCAGCTCTACAACAAATGCTAAAGGAACTTATCTAAGTGGGAAACATAAGAGAAGAAAAGGACCTACAAAAACAAACCCAAAACAATTAAGAAAATGGTAATAGGAACATACATATCGATAATTACCTTAAACGTGAATGGATTAAATGCTCCAACCAAAAGACACAGGCTTGCTGAATGGATACAAAAACAAGACCCATATATATGGTGTCTACAACAGACCCATTTCAGACCTAGGGACACATACAGACTGAAAGTGAGGGGATGGAATAAGATATTCCATGCAAATGGAAATCAAAAGAAAGCTGGAGTAGCAATACTCATATCAGATAAAATAGACTTTAAAATAAAGAATGTTACAAGACACAAGGAAGGACACTATGTAATGATCAAGGGATCAATCCAAGAAGAAGATATAACAAATATAAATATATATGCACCCAACATAGGAGCACCTCAATACATAAGGCAACTGCTAACAGCTATAAAAGAGGAAATCAACAGTAACACAATGATAGTGGGGGACTTTAACTCCTCACTTACACCAATGGACAGATCATCCAAACAGAAAATTAATAAGGAAACACAAGCTTTAAATGACACAATAGACCAGATAAATTTAATTGATATTTATAGGACATTTCATCCAAAACCAGCAGATTACACTTTCTTCTCAAGTGTGCACGGAATATTCTCCAGGATAGTTCAAATCTTGGGTCACAAATCAAGCCTCAGGAAATTTAAGAAAATTGAAATTATATCAAGCATCTTTTCTGACCACAACGCTATGAGTTTAGAAATCAATTACAGGGAAAAAAACGTAAAAAACATGAACACATGCAGGCTAAACAATATGTTACTAAATAACCAAGAGATCACTGAAGAAATCAAAGAGGAAATTTAAAATACCTAGAGACAAATGACAATAAAAACATGACGATCCAAAACCTATGGGATGCAGCAAAAGCAGTTCTCAGAGGGAAGTATATAGCAATACAATCCTAACTCAAGAAGCAACAAACATCTCAAATAAACAACCTAACTTTACACCTAAAGGAACTAGAGAAAGAAGAACAAACAAAACCCAAAGTTAGTAGAAGAAAAGAAATCATAAAGATCAGAGCAGAAATAAATGAAATAGTAACAAAAGAAGACAATAGCAAAAATCAATAAAACTAAAAGCTGATTCTTTGAGAAGATAAACAAAATTGATAAACCATTAGCCAGACTCATCAAGAAAAAGAGGGAGAGGATTCAAATCAATAAAATTAGAAATGAAAAAGGAGAAGTTACAACAGACACCACAGAAATACAGAGCATCCTAAGAGACTACTACAAGTAACTCTATGCCAATAAAATGGACAACGTGGAAGAAATGGGAAAATTCTTAGAAAGGTATAAGGTTCCAAGACTGAACCAGGAAGAAACAGAAAATATGAATAGACCAATAACAAGTAATGAAATTGAAACTCTGATTAAAAATCTTCCAACAGATCAGCTAGGTGGTTTGTGACCACCTAGAGGGGTGGGATAGGGAGTGTGGGAGGGAGGGAGATGCAAGAGGAAAGAGATATGGGAACATATTTATATGTATAACTGATTCACTTTGTTATAAAGCAGAAACTAACACACCATTGTAAAGCAATTGTAAAGCAATTATACTCCAATAAAGATGTTTAAAAAAAATCTTCCAACAAACAAAAGTCCAGGACCAGATGGCTTTACAGGTGAATTCTATCAAACATTTAGAGAAGAGCTAACACCCATCCTTCTCAAACTCTTCCAAAAAATTTCAGAGGAAGGAACACTCCCAAACTCATTCTATGAGGCCACCATCACCCTGATACCAAAACCAGACAAAGATACTAAAAAAAAAGAAAATTACAGACCAATATCACTGATGAATATAGATGCAAAAATCCTCAACAAAATACTAGAAAACAAAATCCAACAACACGTTAAAAGGATCATATACCATGATCAAGTGGGATTTTTCCCAGGGATGCAAGGATTCTTCAATACACGCAAATCAATCAATGTGATACACCATATTAACAAATTGAAGGAGAAAAACTATATGATCACCTCAATAGACACAGAAAAGGCTTTCTACAAAATTCCACACTCATTTATGATAAAAACTCTCCAGAAAGTGGGCATAGAGGGAACCTACCTCAACATAATAAAGGCCGTATATGACAAACACACAGCAAACATCATTCTCAAGGGTGAAAAACTGAAAGCATTTCCTCTAAAATGAGGAACAAGATAAGGATGTCCTCTGTCACCACTATTATTAAACATAGTTTTGGAAGTCCTAGCCATGGCAATCAGAGAAGAAAAAGAAATAAAAGGAATACAAATTGGAAAAGAAGAAGTAAAACTGTCACTGTTTGCAGATGACATGATACTATACATAGAGAATCCTAAAGATGCCACCAGAAAACTACTAGAGCGAAACAATGAATTTGGTAAAGTTGAAGGATACAAAATTAATGCATAAAAATCTCTTGCATTCCTATACACTAATGATGAAAAATCTGAAAGAGAAATTAAGGAAACACTCCCATTTACCATTGCAACATAAAGAATAAAATACCTAGGAATAAACCTACCTAGGGAAACAAAAGACCTGCATGCAGAAAACTATAAGACACTGATGAAAGAAATTAAAGATGATACCAACAGATGGAGAGATATACCATGTTCTTGGATTGGAAGAATCAATATTGTGAAAATGACTATTCTACCCAAAGCAATCTACAGATTCAGTGCAATCCCTATCAAATTACCGATGGCATTTTTTGCAGAACTAGAACAAAAAAGTCTTAAAATCTGTATGGAGACACAAAAGACCCCGAATAGCCAAAGCAGTCTTGAGGGAAAAAAACGGAGCTGGAGGAATCAGATTCCGTGACTTCAGACTATACTACAAAGCAACAGTAATCAAGACAATATGGTACTGGCACGAAAACAGAAATATAGATCAATGGAACAGGACAGAAAGCCTAGAGATAAACCCATGAACCTATGGTCAACTAATCTGTGACAAAGGAGGCAAGGATATGCAATCCAGAAAAGACAGTCTCTTCAATAAGTGGTGCTGGGAAAACTGGACAGCTATATTTAAAAGAATGAAATTAGAACACTCCCTAATACCATACATAAAAATAAACTCAAAATGGATTAGAGACCTAAATGTAAGTCTGGACACTATAAAACTCTTACAGGAAAACATAGGAAGAACATTCTTTGACATAAATCACAGCAAGATCTTTTTTGATCCACCTCCTACAGTAATGGAAATAAAAACAAAAATAAACAAATGGGACCTAATGAAACTTAAAATCTTTTGCAAATCAAAGGAAACTACAAACAACACGAAAAGACAACCCTCAGAATGGGAGAAAATATTTGCAAACAAATCAACGAACAAAGGATTAATCTCCAAAATATATAAACAGCTCATGCAGCTCAATGTTAAAAAAACAAACAACACAATCCAAAAATGGGCAGAAGACCTAATAGACATTTCTCCAAAGAAGACATACAGATGGCCAAGAAGCACATGAAAAGCTGATGAACATCACTAATTATTAGAGAAAAGCAAATCAAAACTGCAATGAGGTATCACCTCACACCAGTTAGAATGGGCATTATCAGAAAATCTACAAAGTACAAATGCTGGAGAGGGTGTGGAGAAAAGGGAACCCTCTTACACTGTTGGTAAGAATGTAAATTGATACAGCCATTATGGAGAACAGTATGGAGGTTCCTTAAAAAAGTAAAAATAGAACTACCATATGACCCAGCAATCCCACTACTGGGCATATACCCAGAGAAAACTGTAATTCAAAAAGACACATGTACCCCAATGTTCACTGCATCTCTATTTACAATAGCCAGGACATGGAAGCAACCTAAATGCCTATCAACAGATGAATGGATAAAGAAGATGTGGTACATATATACAATGGACTATTACTCAGCCATAAAAAGGAACAAAATTGAGTCATATGTAGAGACGTGGATGGATCTAGAGACTGTCATACAGAGTGAAGTAAGTCAGAAAGAGAAAAACAAATATCGTATATTAATGGATATATGTGGAACCTAGAAAAAATGGTACAGATGAACCAGTTTGCAGGGCAGAAATTGAGACACAGATGTACAGAACCGACGTATGGACACCAAGGTGGGAAAGCGGCAGGGGTGGTGGTGGTGTGATGAATTGTGAGATTGGGATTGACGTGTATACACTAATATGTATAAAATGGATAACTAATAAGAACCTACTGTTTAAAAAAATAAAATAAAAAACAAAACAAAACAAATAAACAGCCTTTGATAAATTGACCCAGTGTATTAGGTACCATTCCAACCTGTTTTCTGGAGTTCTCTTCCTACATTTCCAGACTCCTTTAGGCATAGCCACATGTGACTAGAAAGCAAAGATTCCCTCTAACAGGGGTCATCAGTGACTGCTCTTAGCTATGTACAAACAGCAGACCAGCTTCAGCCTTCCGTTCCTTACAGATACATGCTCTCTCTCAATTCTCTTGAAAAAACCTGATGCAGCATGACCTACATTTCGTTCTTCTGCTTTGTATAGAGATAGACACCAGAAAGCTTTTCATTTGTTCCCTAATACAACCATAAAAACACACAGTATAATGACAAATGGCACTTGACACTCAGTTTCTGTGAGCAAGGGGCAAAAGGGAGTGGTGAGGAGTGTGGTAAACCACTGAGCACACGGCCCTTTAAAGCGGCAGCCCCTCCATGGCTCCCACTGCCACCCAGGAATACAGGCCCAAGGATGTCAGACCTTCAGACTTCTTTCAAAAACTAGAAATCCAGATTTTCATGTTATATTTCTCTATCTTTAAATGTTAGCCCATAATTATTTTATTTAAAAAACTAGTGTGGGAGCTGTGTGCCTTCAAACAAAATCCCTTCTGAACACCACATCTGGTCTCCTATACATGCCAGTGTGTAGCTGCTTCAACAGAATAGTAAGTCCACCATGCCTTCCATTAGCCTCTGCGATGTGGACTATTAGTACAAGAAATCCTAGCTTGGCCCCTTAGTGCCAGCTGTGAAATTAAAGGGTGAAGGATTGTATCCAACACGCACTGCGTTACCAGATGCAAACACCAACACTTTGTCAAAAATCCGTTTGATATTTCTCCATCCCTCCATCAGTCTCCCTAATGACAAAAGTAATTAACACATTTATATAAAAGCATGGAACGAAAGACAGCTTTAATTTATCCACCTATTTCAGGATCATCCTTGTTATCAATATATGACAAGTTAATGGGTCTTAATTTAAAAAGCAGCAGTAAAGCAATTTAGGAAACTGAGGGATTATTATCAGTCCTAGCTGTGACAGAATGTTTTGTGCACCATGGAAGATAACAAATTTGCTTTCCATGGTATCTCAGATCCAACATCCTAAAACTTCCAGCTCTTTGTGGTAGAGGGATATGTTACTATCTTTGCAAAAAGTGCTTGGGTTTGGTGGCTGCTCCCAGAATGGCAGCAACAATGAATTAAGGGAACTAGGCCAGGGTATGAGAACTAGGCAGCATAAAAGGGTGTTTGTTAGCAGGACTGATTGTGGACCAAGGGTCAAGGCACTGAAAACATTCATAAGCCAAAGGTCAAGACAGAACTGTACATCAGGGCCAATCTCAACCTATCCCTCTTTGCCCTTCCCCAAACCCAATAATTTTCTGAGCAGTGTGGATTCTATTTCAGAACTATTTCTCAAATCCAGGTCCTCTTTGTCATTATTTTCTAGAATGGTTAGAGACCATTTCATAACCAGTCGCCCCCTCTTCATCTCATCCATGGCCATTTGGATTATGTCCCTCCTCCCTCAAACACCCTCCAATTGTTCCAATTTCCAGAGTAGAAATTAAAAACTCACCATCTGACAAACATGCTTACTTTGGCTCATTGAGTGTTTATCACGATGTTGAATTCATTTTATGTGTAATTAGGAGGTTTTGCATAAAAATATGGACTCCTTGCAAGACCAGGCCCATTATTCTCAGGTGGCAACAATGAGATGGAGTTATCCCATTTAAGCAGCACGTGGTGGCCACAGTCCCCACCACTCCCTATTACCACTTACAGCTACCATACTCATTGATGTTACCTGCCTGGGCCTATTGGCATTGGAGTTTGCCAACCATGGCAAGTAGGAAGGCTGAAGTTGGAAAAAAAAAGCAAATAGGAACCCAGAACACAGAAAGGTTCTAACAAAATATTCATATGTTTCTTGCTACGGAGGAAAATAATCTCAAGACATAAGTAGTTCAGCGCTTACAGGTGAGTGGTGAATCCAGAGGGAAGGGCACAAAAGGTCATGGGAAAAGGATGCAGGTTCATGGACCTCAACATTTTGCGTTTTGTCACCAGATAAGAAATCCAGCCTTCCTACAAAAGAAAGAAGCACAGCAAGTCCCTCAGAACTAGGGACTTGACTTAAATGGCATCAGCTCAGGGGGGCCCCTTGGAAATCCATGAAAGCCAGATAAGAGGGACAAGGAGGAAGACAGCATCTTTAGCTTTCCCTGCTGTGCTTTGAGTTTTGAAATGTGCAAGCATGAAGCCCTCTGAAATGTCTGAATCAGAGAGTGAATTCACAAACCAAGTTTCTTCCTTGTTCTTAAGTACTTTAAGCCCAACTCTTATTTTGAGATTCAGGGACACGTGTAACTTAAATTCTGGGCCCAGAAGCCATTTGTTCTCTGGCCAAAGGGAAACCACGGTGGTGGCCCCCAGTCCTGACCCTAACTACCCCACCACTCAGCAGAGCTGCTTCCAAAACACATGTATTTAATCTCCCAGCCAGGAGCCTCTGTACTGCTACCCTCCCCTCCCCTCCTCTCTCCCCTGCCTTGCCTAGCCCCGAGCTGTCCACGTAGGTGCCCGTGGCCCATCTGGCCTTCTGTATAGCTCTTTCTGGCTCCACATAAAACAGAAGGAGTGTAAACTCAGGCCAAATAACACGAAGCTATGCAGGGCGGAATCCAAGTGTCCTGAGCTCCTTGACATGTTTCTTACCTTCATTTGCTTTCAGGACTCAGGATTGCCAAGGCTCAGAAGCAAAAGCCCAGTCATTATTACACAGGACAGCTGTGAACCTGGCCTGCCCCCAGGTGAGAAAAAGCCCTTTACACATGATTTCCTGAGGTCAGCCCAGCTCCCAGGTTCCCCCACCATCCCAGAATCCCTCAGCTCTCTGGCAAAGCATTAGAGCAAATGGAAGTAGAGATTTGCCCAGAATCAAAAATCATTTTGCACAATAGCAGACCCATGATGGGTGGAAATCACTGCTACAGAAACTGTGTCCTTTCTCCAGCCTCAGTCTTGGCACACTCATGGCCAAATATTGTCTGTCTAAATTCAGATTCTGTTCACTTTTAGATAGATAGTTTTCTCTACTCAAATACTTTCCAGTTATGAGCCATGGTTGATGGAAGTGGTTTAAACTTTTCCTTTAATGTCAACAATAACCATCTTCTACATTTTCCATTCCAGTCACTAATTTGATATCTTCACTAAAAGAAATGCCAATAATTTGAAGGTTTTCAGAGGAAAGTGCCATGAGTTCTTTCAGATAGCGAGGAAGCGAGGTGTCACTGCTATTATTCTGAGCTGATAGGAAACACACTCGAGTCCGGGAGGCCTGGAATCAGTCACTGGCTGCCCAGAGCACAGATAGAGCAGGTGTCGGTTATAATTGCTTCTAGACTTCCTGCCATGGTCAGTTGAATGTCAAACCCGTAAATGCTGCCTGACTACAATAAAACTGGAGTACACAGACATTTTTCCATCACTGCCTGGTGAAAATATACTGACTAGAGTGGGATGAGATGGATGGGAATGGATAAGGAGGGGATGCCGCCAGAATAGCAACAAACAAACTGTCAGTCTTCACTGCTGTTTCTTATCTTCCTTTTTCCTTCCAGGACCAGAAGAGATGACAGCTTTGTAAGGAAATGGGTTTGTTCATTTCCAGAAGCAGCATTTTATTTGATCCTTCTGAGAGCAAGTCAGTAGAAACTTTCTTTTTAACCTGATTCTTCACTATGGTTATTTCCTGAGCTTCTACATGTCAGTCCCATGCTTTCAAGTCCCCTTTGGCATCCAGACGCAAATCCATATTATACCATTACCCCTCAGTTCCCCAAAAGGGATTTAAACTCAGAGAGGTTCTCTTTTTTCCCCAGGGGCTTAGGATGTAGTTCAAACAAGCTCAGTCATTACTTCCAGATCCTACAAAAGTCCCAAGGAGACCACGATAGAGTGGTTTCCTGTAGCAGCCACAGTCTTCAGATGGGTGGAGGACTGATAAGGGGGAGAGGTAGTATTACTGAGTATGGACAGTGTGCCAGGATCAGTTCTAAGCTGTTTGTAAATAATAACTCATGTATTCCCTCAACAACCTATGGTGGGCTCTACTCTTAGCCTCATTTTTCACATAAGAAACCTATAGCACAGAAAGATAAAGTAACTAGCCCAAGGCCACATGGCAGGGACGTGGAAAGGCAGGGTCTTGAATAGGCAACCTGGCTACCAAGCCCATGCTCTTGGTCCTGATGCTGTACTGCCCACAATCTCCAGACTGGACAGAAAGGGTGACAAAGGTCAGGTGTAAGGTCACAGGGAGTGGTGGGGACTGGAGTAAACTGGCATGGGTGTGCTCTGACTTAGAGGAAGCAAATTCTACTCAGACCCAGAGTGGAATACAGGCCTAGTATTGCCAACTTTTTTCCAAGACACACTGGGAACCTGGATGCAATGTGAAACCCCCAAATTGTAAAAGTTGGCAGCTAATTCAAAATGTTCCAAACAATGTGTGACCCAAACCAAGCCAAGCTCAAGTGGGGTTGCTCCATAAGCTACTATTGTATCACCATCACCACTGGTTGAAAGCCTGGCTCCACAGCATTTTCCAGAGGCCTCCTATGACTCCCACCTCCCTGTGTATCCAAGACCACATTCACAGGGAAGTCCTGAGCACTTATGCAGCCCCTAGGGGTGTTGCCCTTACGCAACTCTTGTAAGCTTACACATCCATGTAACCCAGGACCTGGCACACAGTAGATATTTGAAGAGGGAAAGAAAAGAGAAAAATGAGCTTAGCGTCCTTGGTGCCATAGCTTAAGGAAGTCTAACGTTAGGAATTTAAGCAAATAAATAAATATAACTGTAACGATAACAGCCGTGGTTTGAGAGTCAGGAGACCTGGTCTCTCAGTCCCAGCATGAACTCTGGAGCAGCCTCCACACACCCTCAAGATGCTCCCCCAGCCCAGCTGTGGGTTTGAGTCTAACACAGAGCAGATGCACTGGGGGTAACTGTCAATGTGAGGAAAGGATTTTTATATTTCCAAAGGACTCACCACAGCAAATAGCAAGCTTGCACGGAACTGAAGCCCCAAATCTCCACAGCCTCACCACATTACTCACTCCCACTCCTCAGGAGGCACCATGGCAGAAAGGGCTGTGCTGAGGGCGGAGGATGATACCAGGGTCCCGAGTGGAACCCGAGGGCCCAGCCCCCATGGGCATTCCTTTCTGAGAGCACTGTGAGGTGTTACTTCAGGCTCAATTTGTTTTAAGCAAACGCCAAGAGAGGACTAAAATCAGGTGCACACATTTCGGATTTCTACATCACCAGATCACATATCCCCAGAGGCTCCTTAGCTCAACAGGAAGGAGATCATTTCAGTGGCTTCCACCTGGTGCCACCCTCCCCACCAGCCCCAGCCCCTCTGATCTCCTGTTCTTCTTCCCCAACCAACGTGGTCCAGAATGGCCTCCCTCTAGACGTCCATACACTCAGGATCCACACTTCACAGTTCGAACTCTCTTGTCTTCAGGTTGGAGCCTGTTTATCAAACATTTGCCTAGAGGGCAGCCATAACAAATAAATGATGTGTGTGAACCAAAGAGAGTTGAGAAGTAGTCCCTCTGTTCATGGGCCACCCTAACCCTGGGGCCTGTCTAAGGGTGGACTCCCCTAAAGCAAGACATCTGTGCCATGAATTTGTGGGAAGTGCTCCCAGGAGAACCAGGAAGAGAGTGGGGGAAGAAGGACAGAGATCAGGGAGAAACCAAGAAAGAGCATGATTTCAGGACAAGACCCACTCAGCCTGATCCTGTGGTCTGATTCTGGAGTATGACTTACATCTTAGCGTTTATCCTGACTTGCATGAAAGCATCTGAACTTTCATGTCCCAAGGTAAGTGGCATTGCTCTAGGCCTGGGTGGAGGGATGTGAACTCCCAGCAATGTCACTCCCAGCACTCTGTACCTGTGAGCAAAGCCCAAAAGTGGGTCACTGCAGAAAGACATGGGTGTGGCCACTAGAAGTAGAAGAAATCAGATGCTAAAGAGTGGTCAAAGGCACAAGGCGGGATCTGGCGGGAGCACCCATCTTCTGCAGCACCATGTTCACAGGGCCCGCCTCCTGCCAGCCACTCTACACGCTCCAAGTAGCCAGAAACCAGGCCTTTTATTTTCTCTGTGACTCTACCAGAGTTGTACTAACAGAACCAGGCATAGAGAGATTCTTCGTTGTATTTTTTTTTTAATTTGTGCGGTTTATTTTTTTCAGACAATATTGTGTTTTTGTTTTTGTTTTATATCTTTATTGGAGTATAAATGCTTTACAGTGTTGTGTTAGTTTCTGCTGTACAACAAAGTGAATCAGCTATATGTATACACATGTCCCCATATCCCCTCCCTCTTGCATCTCCCTCCCACCCTCCCTATCCCACCCCTCCAGGTGGAAGCAGCTGCATAGCACAGGGCGATCAGCTCGGTGGTTTGTTTTATTTTTTAATAGATGCTTATACAGCACTCAGTCACTACAGCACTCACTCTAAGCACTCTACAAACATTAAGTCACTGAATCTCTTGAGGCCTCAATTTCCTCATAAGTAAAATCAAGCTAATAGTAATAGTGACTTCACAGGCTTGGCCAGAAACTAAATAGCCCACCTAAGGTTACAGAGCTCATCTGCCAGGATTTGAACCCAGGCAGTTTGGCTCCTACCCCGCCCTTAACCATGCCAAAATTAAAGAGTGAGGGTTTATAGAATCAGAAATCCATATTCAAATCCCAGTTTACATCAATAAAACTGCATATCATCTCTGAGCCTCTGCTTCCCTATCTTTAAGATTAAGAAAGAAAAAAACAAAACCTAATACCCACATCTGTATAAGACATGCCCAGCAGGTGCCAAGGACATGATAGGTACTCAATAAATGTCAGCTATCATTATAAAAATGCTCAGTAAAATTGACTGCTTGGTAATCTTTGACAGAGCAAATTGTCTGTCCCCTGTAACTCCCAGTGGCAGATATGTAGAAAAATTAAAATCCAGATCAGCTAGTGAATTAATATGGTATTATCTAGACCAGAGGTTACTCCCCAGGGGGCAGCCTGGCAATGCCTGGAGACATTTTTGGTTGTCACTACTGGGGAAGGGGTTGCTACTAAGCATCTAGTGGGTAGAGGCCAGAGATGCTGCTAAACATCTTACAGTGCACAGGACGGTACCTCAAAAAAGAATTATCCTGCCCGTTCCAGACATGGAAACCGAGACACATAGCAATAAGTGACTCACAGTGGTTGCACAGTTTAATCCAGTACTCCACACAAAACTCTTCACATCCACAGAATTGGGCAGTAATACCTGCTTGGAGGCCTCATAAGTTTGTGTGAGAATCATGTAATACACTAAAAGTCCCTTCAAAAATGTAGCATCCTTCACAAATGTGAGACTTTATTATCTAGGCTCTTTTAAAATAGATAAATAGATCTTGTATTGGGTCAGTAGTTTTCTAACAGCTACGTCTGAAGCTTCTGGCAGCACAAATGAAAAAGTTCTCCCCCACTGTCCGAGCAGCACTGGAAAATGCCATGCCTGGTTTATCCCTCCACTCAGCTAATCCCCATGTGATTAATAACGTGCCTGACAGTGTTGCCCTCCCAGATGACAGATGCTAGGCTGAAGATCCATCCACACCACACCATTTATGCCTGTGGAGTAACAAAGTTTAGCACACAAGAAAAGGCATAACTGTCCTGCTCCCGCCGCAATACAGCAAGCAAGATTCCCCAATCTGATTTTCACCATTTCCTGCCGCTCCAAGGGTACCCGAGGTTACACTGGACTTTGCCTCCAAGCTCTGCAAATTGCATTCCAACGCTGCAATACAGGGTGAGGTTGCCGGCTCTGGAGAAACACCCCTGCCTTGCCATGCTCCCAGAGCAGGTCCAGGCAGAGCCCCCCAACACTGACAATCAACACACGATCCTCAGAGCCCAAAAGGACTAGAAATAAGATTTGAGAAGCTTCTTTACAAGTGTAGATCTCGGCTTACCTGCCTCCCCAGAGTGACAAGGCTCACGCAGCTGACAAAGGATCCCCATTCTTGTTCCCCAATCCCCACACTGTCTGACACTAGCAGGAGGCCTTTCCCCCTGTTACAATTACTGACGTGCCTACTGTTCCACCATCTACCCCAACCACCTTGTCTAAATACGGGGGAGATAACCATATCTTATTTGCCATCCCCGCTTCAGCCCAGGGGCTACTGAGCAGACAGTCGATCACTGCTCTTTACACCCGCAGCAGCCTTCAGACCTACTGAAGATATGTGCACCTCCCCTGCCGCTGCCAGGCTCTGCAGAGCACCCATTTGTGTGTGTGTGCATTCACACATGCGCACACACATACACAACACAGACACCCACAGAGCAGGGGAACTTCTGCATGTTTTTGCCTTTAATATTGCAATTAGAGTGTGAAGTAGTAATGAAGGTTGAATGGGGGTGGGGACATTCTAACTTCCTTATCTCTCCCATAACAACCAACCATAAACCATTCTATACTTCTTTTTTCTATATTTCCAACATAATAATAACGATAAAAGCAGCTGCCGATGCTTCCATGTTCAAGGCACAGTTCTGAGAACATTAATAAAGATGATGTCTACACGACATCTCTCTGAAGAAGACCGTCTTATTAGTTCCCTTTTACAGTTTGAGAGTGGAGATGCAGAGAGGTTAAGTAACGTGGCCAAGATCACACAGTAAATGGAGGAGACTCGATTTGAACCCAGGTCATTCAGACTCAGGGTTCATATGCTTCACCATCATACTTTGTTTACTGAATGGCTATAACTTTGGCTATTAATAACAAGGAAGAAAAAATTTAAACAAATGTAACTTGCAGTTTTAGCTCCAGTTTACTTCCAAAGGGAATCATTGGGTTCTAGAAAGCTCTATATCTGTATTAATAATAGCAGTATATTAAATTATGAGCTAAGTCTGGTATAAAATTTTTAAATAACTTATGAAATCTAAACTTTAATTTTTCTCATAGTTACTAATGGCTGAAGTCAGACTCCCTTAGAAGCCTCTCAAGTACAAAGAAGGCTGACAAGGACATATATTCACGTAGGACTTGGGTCAAATCTATTTAAATTCAAAGAGAAGGCAGATATATTATCTTCTGCTCTGTGGGAGTGAAATCAATCAGCTTCTCTGTTCCTCACTGGTGAGGGTATTAAACAAAATTGTTTAGACATGAAAAAAAAAGGTTGATTCTGGGGATGAATGTGGTAGAAAAGGCCTTTGGTAAGAACATGTGCACAAGTGGCCTCTCCAAGGTGGGCAGTCATCCCAGTGCCCTGGAGTCTCATCATGGTTCTCTAGCCTCTGAAACTGTGATAGTCTTGCAGGCAGTTGGTGGGGGTGAGTGGGGGGGGCAGGAGGGCAGTGACCAAGAGACCAGGGCCTCTTGCTTCAAATCCTAAAAGGTGGTCTCCAGTGCCAAAAGTGATCCTCACCACAGGGCTGCAGAGGAACCCTCAGCAAAAAGAATAGGCTACACGGGCTTCCCTGGTGGTGCAGTGGTTGAGAGTCCACCTGCCGATGCAGGGGACATGGGTTTGGGCCCCGGTCTGGGAAGATCCTACATGCCACGGAGCGGCTGGGCCCGTGAGCCATGGCCGCTGAGCCTGCGCATCCAGAGCCTTTGCTCCACAACGGGAGAGGCCACAACAGTGAGAGGCCTGTGTACTGCAAAAAAAAAAAGAATAGGCTACCTACTTGAGGCAGGTGGCAGCATGAAACTCTGACACTAAAAGAAACACAGGATGGGCTTCTTCTCCTTGAATTAGCCATCTGGACTCTCCACAGGGGTCATTTAGTGGATATTTTGCCTGACAGTGCAGGTTTGGCAATCCTTCAGTGAGAGCAATTCTTTCTTTATGGTAGAAAACTACAAAGCACTGTGCAAAGAGGACTTTGGGCTCCATCAGCTCCTCTCAACAACCCTGTGATGACATTATCAGTCAGAGTATTCCACAGTAACAAATTAACCCTGAAATTTCAGTGGCCTAAAAATCCAAAAGTTGATTTCTGACTAATGCTAATTATGATACTCATCAGACCTGCAGCATAGCTGTCCTACATGTGTTACAGAACCAAACTTGGGTCCGTTTGCCCACATGCAATAAAGCCAATCTATTGACACTGGGTTCTGGTGAAGGAAAGTACAGCCTTTATTGCAGGGCACCAAGCAAGGAGAATGGGCAGCTCATGCTCAAAAGACCAGAACTCCCTGATGAATTTCAGGGAGGGGGTTTTAAAGGCAGTGTGAGGGAGGGGGATGCAGGGTGAATGATCAGCTTGTGAAAAATTCTTGGATTGGTTGACATCAAGGTGAAATTTCAAGCATCATCAGGCTTCTGGTTTCAACCAGTCTAGGGTCTGTGTTCTTGCCATCAGCAGTTTTCATCTGGTGGGGGTTTGCTTCCTATAAAAACAACTTAGGAATGTATGTCAGGCCTTTATCTGTATCTTTCAGAGAGTTGGGAGTATGTGGTGGATTTATAGTCTAAACTGTTACCAGTTTCCCGGCTCAACAGCTGTTCTTTGTTTCTACATCTTCACATTCCTAATTGTTAAGTCTTGGGTCAGCCTTTTGAGATTCAAGGGAAGCCTGGGAGACTAAAGCAAAAGGCTTTTATTTCAAAGGACAGGATCACAGGGGTCTGAATAAGGTTTCATGTGCAGTGACTCAACGAGCCAGCACCTTCACACCTGTGACACCACCATTTCAAAAGTTGGCTTCCAGGTCACCTCTCAGGGAAGTAGAGAACTGGGGGCTGTGGATCAGTTCTTAAATACTTTGGTATTTCTGCTTATAGCCCATTGGTCAGAACTAATCATACAGTGGGACCCCCAAATGCAAGGAATCTGGGAAATATACAGAGCACATAGGAAATACCTCCACCTTGTGTGGCCTACTCCAAATATCCCTTCCCACTGTCCAACACTTAAATTCAGAAACTAGCACTGCTTTTTAGAGAATTTTAGATGATACTTAATTTGGTATGTTATATGTTAATGAAACTATATTTCTCCCAATCACATTATATCATTTTCTATGATCTTGTTACTCTAACATCAAATTTAAGATAAGAAATATATTTAAGCCCCATGGGCACTATTACTTAAAAAAAGGAAAAAATAGCTGTCCAATTATTTTCAGCAGGGAAAATTTACCAGAGTGTACAGCCTCACATTTAATTGCTTTTTTTTTCCTTTTTGCATTGGTGAATCATTTTGAGCTTATGATAATTTAAAAATAAATATTTTTCAAAGCCTCAGGGCATTCATTGTATAATGATCATTTGAAAGATTTCTTGGTTATGAGGTTCTTAAAAGAACAAAAATGCTGTCCGCAGCACCAGTTATTTCTATATTAAAAAGATGAAATTGCTCATTAAGTGGTACCAGTCCATTTCTTTCATCAGTCTTACTGCCCATTTTAGCAAAGATTCAGTCTCTGAATTAAGCAAATGGCTATACATTTCTAAGTCAATAACTAGACTCTATTTCCTTTAACACAATCATCCACATCTAAAAGTGTTGTCAGCCTTACTACAAGGCCTTTTCCAGAGGAGACTGAAGATAGAGTTTTGTTGCTGTTGTATATTTTGCATTTTTGGTTATTTAAAGCAATATTTGTTTTTTTTGTTAAGGTCCTGCTAGTCATGACATGCACACTTTAAAAAGAACCAGAGGAGAGAGGGGGAAGATGGCGGAAGAGTAAGATGCAGAGATCACCTTCCTCCCCACAGATACATCAGAAATACATCTACACGTGGAACAACTCTACAGAACACCTACTGAACGCTGGCAGAAGACCTCAGACCTCCCAAAAGGCAAGAAACTCCCCACGTACCTGGGTAGGGCAAAAGAAAAAAGAATAGACAGAGACAAAAGGATAGGGATGGGACCTGCACCAGTGGGAGGGAGCTGTGAAGGACGAAAGGTTTCCACACACTAGGAAGCCCCTTCGCGGACAGAGACTGCGGGTGGTGGAGGGGGAAGCTTCGGGGCCGCGGAGGAGAGCATAGCAACAGGGGTGCAGAGGGCAAAGCAGAGAGATTCCCGCACAGAGGATCAGGGCCGACCGACACTCACCAGCCCGAGAGGCTTGTCTGCTCACCGGCCAGGGCAAGTGGGGCTGGTAGCTGAGGCTTGGGCTACGGTCGGAGCGCAGAGAGAGGACTGGCGGCGTGAACACAGTCTGCAGGGGGTTAGTGCACCACGGCTAGCTGGGAGGGAGACCGGGGAAAAGCCTGGACCTGCCAAAGAGGCAAGAGACTTTTTCTTCCCTCTTTGTTTCCTGGTGCACGAGGAGAGGGGATTAAGAGCTCTGCTTAAAGGAGCTCCAGAGACGGGCGCGAGCCACGACTAACAACGCGGACCCCAGAGACGGGCATGAGACGCTAAGGCTGCTGCTGCCAACACCAAGAAGCCTGTATGCGAGCACAGGTCACTATCCACACCCCGCTTCTGGGAGCCTGTGCAGCCCGCCACTGCCAGGGTCCCGGGATCCAGGAACAACTTACCTGGGAGAACGCACTGCGCACCTCAGGCTGGTGCAATGTCATGCCAGCCTCTGCCGCCGCAGGCTCGCCCCGCACTCCGTACCCCTCCCTCCCCCACGGCCTGAGTGAGCCAGAGCCCCCGAATCAACAGTTCCTTTAACCCTGTCCTGTCTGAGCGAAGAACAGACACCCTCCGGCGACCTACATGCAGAGGCGGGGCCAAATCCAAAGCTGAGCCCCGGGAGCTGTGCGAACAAAGAAGAGAAAGGGAAATCTCTCCCAGAAGCCTCAGGAGCAGCAGAATAAATCTCCACAATCAACTTGATGTACCCTGCATCTGTGGAATACCTGAATAGACAACGAATCATCCCAAATTAAGAGGTGGACTTTGAGAGCAAGATTTATTATTTTTTCCCCTTTTCCTCTTTTGGTGAGTGTGTATGTGTATGCTTCTGTGTGAGAATTGTCTGTATAGCTTTGCTTTCACCATTTGTCCTAGGGTTCTATCTGTCCGTTTTTTGATTTTTTTTTTTTTGGTGTTTTTTACTTTTAAAAAAATTTTTTTTCTTAATAATTATTTTTTAATTTTATTTAATTTTACATTATTTTATTTTATTTTATCCTTCCTTTCTTTCTTTCTACTTTTTCTCCCTTTTATTCTAAGCCATGTGGATGAAAGGCTCTTGGTGCTGCAGCCAGGAGTCAGTGCTGTGCCTCTGAGCTGGGAGACACAGCTTCAGGACACTGGTCCACAAGAGGCCTCCCAGCTCCACATAATATCAAACAGCAAAAATCTCCCAGAGATCTCTATCTCAACACCAGCACCCAGCTTCACTCAACACCAGCAAGCTACAGTGCTGGACACCCTACGCCAAGCAACTACGAAGACAGGAACACAACCCCACCCATTAGCAGAGAGGCTGCCTAAAATCATAATAAGTCCACAGACACCCCAAAACACACCACCAGATGTGGACCTGCCCAAAGAAAGACAAGATCCAGCCTCATCCACCACAACACAGGCACTAGTCCCCTCCACCAGGAAGCCTACACAACCCACTGAACCAACTTTAGACACTGGGGACAGACACCAAAAACACCGGGAACTACGAACATGCAGCCTGCAAAACGGAGACACCAAGCACAGTAAGATAAGCAAAATGAGAAGACAGAAAAACACACAGCAGATGAAGGAGCAAGATAAAATCTCACCAAACCTAAAAAATGAAGAGGAAATAGGCAGCCTACCTGAGAAAGAATTCAGAATAATGATAGTAAAGATGATCCAAAATCTTGGAAATAGAATAGACAAAATGCAAGAAACATTTAACAAGGACCAAGAAGAACTAAAGATGAAACAAGCAATGATGAACAACACAATAAATGAAATTAAAAATACTCTAGGGGGCTTCCCTGGTGGCGCAGTGATTGACAGTCTGCCTGCTGATGCAGGGGACACAGGTTCGTGCCCCGGTCCAGGAGGATCCCACGTGCCGTGAAGCAGCTGGGCCCTTGAGCCATGGCCACTGAGCCTGCACGTCCGGAGCCTGTGGTCTGCAACGAGAGAGGCCACAGCAGTGAGAGGCCCGCGTACCGCAAATAAAAAAAAAAAAAAACTCTAGAAGGGATCAATATCAGAATAACTGAGGCAGAAGAACGGATAAGTGACCCTGGAGATAAAATAGTGGAAATAACTAATGCAGAGCAGAATAAAGAAAAAAGAATGAAAAGAACTGAGGACAGTCTCAGAGACCTCTGAGATAACATTAAATGCACCAACATTCGAATTATAGGGGTTCCAGAAGAAAAAGAGAAAAAGAAAGGGACTGAGAAAATATTTGAAGAGATTATAGTTGAAAACTTTCCTAATATGGGAAAGGAAATACTTAATCAAGTCCACGAAGCACAGAGAGTCCCATACAGGATAAATCCAAGGAGAAATACACCAAGACACAATTAATCAAACTGTCAAAAATTAAATACAAAGAACTCATATTAAAAGCAGCAAGGGAAAAACAACAAATAACACACAAGGGAATCCCCATAAGGTTAACAGCTGATCTTTTAGCCAAAACTCTACAAGCCAGAAGGGACTGGCAGAACATATTTAAAGTGATGAAGGAGAAAAACTTACAATCAAGATTACTCTACCCTACAAGGATCTCATTCAGATTTGATGGAGAAATTAAAACCTTTACAGACAAGCAAAAGCTGAGAGAGTTCAGCACCACCAAACCAGCTTTACAACAAATGCTACAGGATCTTCTCTAGGCAAGAAACACAAAAGAAGGAAAAGACCTATAATAACAAACCCAAAACAATTAAGAAAATGGGAATAGGAACATACATATCGATAATTACCTTAAATGTAAATGGATTAAATTCTCCCACCAAAAGACACAGACTGGCTGAATGGACACAAAAACAAGACCCATATATATGCTGTCTACAAGAGACCCACTTCAGACCTAGAGACACATACAGACTGAAAGTGAGGGGATGGAAAAAGATATTCCATGCAAATGGAAACCAAAATAAAGCTGGAGTAGCAATTCTCATATCAGACAAAATAGACTTTAAAATAAAGATTGTTAGAAGAGACAAAGAAGGACTCTACATAATGATCAAGGGATTGACCCAAGAAGACGATATAACAATTGTAAATATATATACACCCAACATAGGAGCACCTCAATACATAAGGCAAATACTAACAGCCATAAAAGGAGAAATCAACAGTAACACATTCATAGTAGGGGACCTCAACACCCCATTTTCACCATTGGATAGATCATCCAAAATGAAAATAAATAAGGAAACACAAGCTTTAAATGATACATTAAACAAGATGGACTTAATTGATATTTATAGGACATTCCATCCAAAAACAACAGAATACACATTTTTCTCAAGTGCTCATGGAAAATTCTCCAGGATAGATCATATCTTGGGTCACAAATCAAGCCTTGGTAAATTTAAGAAAATTGAAATTGTATCAAATATCTTTTCCGACCACAACGTTATGAGGCCAGATATCAATTACAGAAAAAGATCTGTAAAAAATACAAACACATGGAGGCTAAACAATACACTACTTAATAACGAAGTGATCACTGAAGAAATCAAAGAGGAAATCAAAAAATACCTAGAAACAAATAACAATGGACACACGACGACCCAAAACCTATGGTATGCAGCAAAACCAGTTCTAAGAGCAAAGTTTATAGCAATACAATCGTACCTTAAGAAACAGGAAATATCTCGAGTAAACAGCCTAACATTGCACCTAAAGCAATTAGAGAAAGAAGAACAAAAAAAACCCAAAGTTAGCAGAAGGAAAGAAATCATAAAGATCAGATCAGAAATAAATGAAAAAGAAATGAAGGAAACGATAGCAAAGATCAATAAAACTAAAAGCTGGTTCTTTGAGAAGATAAACAAAATAGATAAACCATTAGCCAGACTCATCAAGAAAGAAAGGGAGAAGACTCAAATCAATAGAATTAGAAATGAAAAAGGAGAAGTAACAACTGACAGTGCAGAAATAAAAAAGATCATGAGAGATTACTATAAGCAACGCTGTGCCAATAAAATGGACAACCTGGAAGAAATGGACAAATTCCTAAAAATGCACAACCTGCCAAGACTGAATCAGGAAGAAATAGAAAATATGAACAGACCAATCACAAGCACTGAAATGGAAACTGTGATTTAAAAATCTTCCAACAAACAAAAGCCCAGGACCAGATGGCTTCACAGGCGAATTCTATCAAACATTTTGAGAAGAGCTAACACCCATCCTTCTCAAACTCTTCCAAAATATAGCAGAGGGAGGAACACTCCCAAACTCATTCTACAAGGCCACCATCACCCTGATACCAAAACCAGACAAGGATGTAACAAAGAAAGCAAACTACAGGCCAATATCACTGATGAACATAGATGCAAAAATCCTCTACAAAATACTAGCAAACAGAATCCAACAGCACATTAAAAGGATCATACACCATGATCAAGTGGGGTTTATTCCAGGAATGCAAGGATTCTTCAATACACGCAATTCAATCAATGTGATACACCATATTAACAAACTGAAGGAGAAAAACCATATGGTCATCTCAATAGATGCAGAGAAAGCTTTCGACAAAATTCAACACCCATTTATGATAAAAACCCTGCAGAAAGTAGGCATAGAGGGAAATTTCCTCAACATAATAAAGGCCATATATGACAAACCCACAGCCAACATCATCCTCAATGGTTGAAAAACTGAAAGCATTTCCACTAATATCAGGAACAAGACAAGTTGCCCACTCTCACCACTCTTATTCAACATAGTTTTGGAAGTTTTAGCCACAGCAATCAGAGAAGAAAAGGAAATAAAAGGAATCTAAATCAGAAAAAAAGAAGTAAAACTGTCACTGTTTGCAGATGACATGATAC
This sequence comes from Delphinapterus leucas, assembly GCF_059928025.1. Lineage (NCBI taxonomy): Eukaryota > Metazoa > Chordata > Mammalia > Artiodactyla > Monodontidae > Delphinapterus > Delphinapterus leucas. Next base: position 23,931,369 of record NC_143148.1, read on the forward strand.
TATACATAGAGAATCCTAAAGATGCTACCAGAAAACTACTAGAGCTAATCAGTGAATTTGGTAAAGTAGCAGGATACAGAATTAATGCACAGAAATGTCTGGCATTCCTCTACACTAATGATGAAAAATCTGAAAGTGAAATCAAGAAAACACTCCCATTTACCATTGCAACAAAAAGAATAAAATATCTAGGAATAAACCTATGTAAGAAGACAAAAGACCTGTAAGCAGAAAATTATAAGACACTGATGAAAGAAATTAAGGATGATACAAATAGATGGAGAGATATACCATGTTCTTGGATTGGAAGAATCAACACTGTGAAAATTACTCTACTACCCAAAGCAATCTACAGATTCAATGCAATCCTTATCAACTACCACTGGCATTTTTCACAGAACTAGAACAAAAAAGTTCACAATTTGTGGGGCTTCCCTGGTGGCGCAGTGTTTGAGAGTCCGCCTGCTGATGCGGGGACACGGGTTCGTGCCCCGGTCCGGGAAGATCCCACATGCTGCAGAGCGGCTGGGCCCATGAGCCATGGCCGCTGAGCCTGTGCGTCCGGAGCCTGTGCTCCTCAACGGGAGAGGCCACAGCGGTGAGAGGCCCGCGTACCACAAAAAAAAGAAAAAAAAAGAAATTTCACAATTTGTATGGAAACACAAAAGACCCCAAATAGCCAAAGCAATCTTGAGCTGGAGGAATCAGGCTCCCTGACTTCAGACTATACTACAAAGCTACAGTAATCAAGACAGTATGGTACTGGCACAAAAACAGAAAGATAGATCAATGGAACAGGATAGAAAGCCCAGAGATAAACCCACGCACATATGGTCACCTTATCTTTGATAAAGGAGACAGGAATGTACAGTGGAGAAAGGACAGCCTCTTCAATAAGTGGTGCTGGGAAAACTGGACACCTACATGTAAAAGTATGAGATTAGATCTCTCCCAAACACCATACACAAAAGTAAGCTCAAAATGGATTAAAGACCTAAATGTAAGGCCAGAAACTATCAAACTCTTAGAGGAAAACATAGCCAGAACACTCTATGACATAAATCACAGCAAGATCCATTTTGACCCACCTGCTAGAGAAATGGAAATAAAAACTAAAATAAACAAATGGGACCTAATGAAACTGCAAATCTTTTGCACAGCAAAGGAAACCATAAACAAGACCAAAAGACAGCCCTCAGAATGGGAGAAAATATTTGCAAATGAAGCAACTAACAAAGGATTAATCTCCAAAATTTACAAGCAGCTCATGGAGCTCAATAACAAAAAAGCAAAGAACCCATTCCAAAAATGGGCAGAAGACCTAAATAGACATTCCTCCAAAGAAGATATACAGACTGCCAACAAACACATGAAAGAATGCTCAATATCATTAATCATTAGAGAAATGCAAAGCAAAACTACAATGAAATATCATCTCACACCAGTCAGAATGTCCATCATCAAAAAATCTAGAAACAATAAATGCTGGAGAGGGTGTGGAGAAAAGGGAACACTCTTGCACTGCTGGTGGGAATGTGAATTGGTACAGCCACTATGGAGAGCAGTATGGAGGTTCCTTAAAAAACTACAAATAGAACTACCATATGACCCAGCAATCCCACTACTGGGCATATACCCTGAGAAAACCATAATTCAAAAAAAGTCGTGTACCAAAATGTTTATTGCAGCTCTATTTCCAATAGTCAGGAGATGGAAACAACCTATGTGTCCATCATCGGATGAATGGATAAAGAAGATGTGGCACATATATACAATGGAATATTACTCAGCCATAAAAAGAAATGAAATTGAGCCATTTGTAGTGAGGTGGATGGACCTAGAGTCTGTCATACAGAGTGAAGTAAGTCAGAAAGAGAAAGACAAATACCATATGCTAATATATATATGTGGAATTTAAGAAAAAAAAATGTCATGAAGAACCTAGGGGTAAGACAGGAATAAAGACACAGAGCTACTAGAGAATGGACTTGAGGATATGGGGAGGGGGAAGGGTAAGCTGTGACAAAGTGAAAGAGTGGCATGGACCTATATACACTACCAAATGTAAAATAGATAGCTAGTGGGAAGCAGCCGCATAGCACAGGGAGATAAGCTCGGTGCTTTGTGACCACCTAGAGGGGTGGGATAGGGAGGGTGGGAGGGAGGGAGATGCAAGAGGGAAGAGATATGGCAACATATGTATATGTATAACTGATTCGCTTTGTTATAAATCAGAAACTAACACACCATTGTAAAGCAATTATACTCCAATACAGATGTTTAAAAAAAAAAAAAAAGGAAAAAGAAATAAAAATAAAAAGAACCAGGTAGTTTTGAAAAGTATATCTTTAAAAGTATGGTGCAATTTCATTCATTTAACAATAAAATATAAAGTGCTCATATTTCTGTTTGTCTGTTTGTAATATTCCTAAAGAGAATTGTTTCTTTCTGTAATAAAACCAAAAAATTTAATGAACAATGTCTCATCTTTGGGGTTTGTGGCCAATCTCGGAATAGAAAAGCCCAAGGACTTTCCTCCTATTTCCTTTTTCCAACCAAACTCTTTGAGCTGGAAGCCGAAGGAAGGAGTAGAATTGAGGGGGTGGGGAGCAGGAAGAAAGAGGTGACCTTGCAGATCATTTCAAATCCTGTAATGAATACAAAACGTAATCAGAATGAAATAGCTGGAGACTCAATTCTCTAGAGAGATTCAAATTCATTTGTCCCTTACAGGAGCCAAAGAAAAAAAAAGCCATTATTAATTTAGGCAATTAGAGAACTTTGAAAGCAATATCCAGTATGTTTAAAAAAAAAAAAAAAAACTGTACCAAGAGTGCAGCCCACAGCCTAGGAAAACTTAATTTTTATAGCATTTAGAATGAAGAAAGGTCATTTCTTAGATGTGCTCGACAGAAGATTGTAATTTTAAACTGGTAATTTTAATGAGAAGTGGGGTTTTCATAAAAAGGGAGTAAACGCTTGAGTGAGTTTGAAATGAAATTAGAGGTGCATGTTCTGCCCATCATGGCATTTCCACATGAATCCCTCTTCCCAATACTGCTTCCTGCTCTGCCACACACCCACCAGAAAATTCCAAAGCCTTAGTGCCTGTCTCTGCTTCTCCTGCTTTCTCGATGACATTAAACAAGACACTTTACCTCATTCCTATATGGGAGGCCTCAGCTGCCTGAGATGTCTGATCCATGGGCTGTTTCTCTTCTCTGACTGATATACAGAGAGACCATCACATAGGGACCTTCCCAGAATCAGGGCAGAGACGGCGGCAAGCTGAGGAAGGGGTCTTCATGCAGCAGTCCCACAGGGTGGAGTCACAGTGACTTCTGATGAACTTTGCCCCCTCTGCATTCCACGTGGACGGATCCAATATGTCACTTGAGGAGTTTTGGACCATCTATACCATGATGTCCAGAGAGTTGTTCTCAGCCTTATCTGAATATTGGAATCACCAGAGAGCTTTTAAAAAGGTCCCATCCCCTCAGAGTCTGATTTCATTGGCCTGGGATATAACTTAGGTGTTTGGAGTTTGTTTGTTTGTGGGTTTTTTGTTTGTTTGTTTGTTTTTTGCTGCTTTGGGTCTTCGTTGCTGCGTGCGGGCTTTGTCTTTGCGGTGCTCGGGCTTCTCATTGCAGTGGCTTCTCTTGTTGCGGAGCATGGACTCTAGGCATGCGGGCTTCAGTAGTTGTGGCACTTGAGCTCTAGAGCGCAGGCTCAGTAGTTGTGGTGCACCGGCTTAGTTGCTCCACGGCATGTGGGATCTTCCCGGAGCAGGGATCGAACTCATCTCCCCTGCATTGGCAGGTGGATTCTTAACCACTACGCCACTAGGGAAGTTCCTGTTTGGAGTTTTTTAAGCTCCCCCGGTGATTCTAATGCTCAGGTAGGGCTAAGAACCACAGTGTTACTTTCTGACCAGGAATATCTGCAGAGCCACAGGAAAGGCCCTCAGCAGAAGCTCGGTAAGAGGGTGCACTAGCCTGAGCTAAGCCTGGAGGATGGGCAGAGGGAGGTACACAGGGCTTGTCAACTGGATTATCACAAACACCAAATCCTTGTGAGCCTTGGGAAACCAAAGGCTGAGCAATGTGGCCAGCTCCTTTTTGCCATTTTGTCTTGCTAAAACAGAAGTTTACTGAACACCTGCATTTAGGTGAGAACATCAGAGGCTCAGGAGAAAAGCTAATGTCACCTAGAAACCAAGAACTTCTGTGACCAAACTCAATGAGTCTCCCTTCAGATAGCCGAGGGGTCAGATGCCGCTCGTGTATGTTTGGGAAATAGTCATTCACTTTCATTCAAAGCTACTGCTACAACCATGCCGCATTCAGCTCCGTGTCTGCCTTCCCCACTACAGTGAGGCATTCCAGAATGCCATGCTTCACTTAAAAATAAACAAACACCTTCTGTCTCCATCCTGGCACAGTTTCAGTTTATTTAGCATTATAACCTATGTCATCTGTTTCCTTAAACAATCTAACGTGGGTATGGCACAATGGGATTGGTAATTTTGACAAATGAGAAACAGCCTGCCAGCAGCACAACCATAATGACATTTGGTTTGCTGTCAGTAGATACTACTGTGTGTTCTTTCTCTTCTTGTTCTTGGAAAATAAACACAGAAAAAGACTTCAAGAATTCCAGCTCTAGCCCTTCTAAAAAGTTAAAACGATCGAAACTGCTCACCTTTAAATGTGCTATTCATCTGGCAAACACTAAGAAGATGCCACCATCCCTGTGAGGAGCACATTGGCTCTGGTAGGGGATATAGAAATGGCCCCTGCCAGCAAGGGGCTCACAGCCCATGGGAGAGACCAGATTACAAAGCACAGTTAGAAAGCAGCTCACAGAGGAGCAAGAAGAAAACTCACAAGGTAGGGTGTGGCTGACCACCACTTCACCTCCCCCACCCACACACAAAGGGGGAGTTTCACCAGGGTTGACTGGAAGCAGTTACCACTGCCCTCCATCAAGTCCTCAATTCTTGTTTCACCCCACACATACCAAGGATTTTCATAGGGAGCTTTCCAAGTCCTCAGGCCATCTCATGACAGGGATGACAATCTCTTTGGTTGAAAGGGAGACATAAAGGGAGCTCCTGCGGCCTTCTGTACAACCTGCTGCCCAGGAACTTAAACCACTTTTTCCAAGAGGGGCTGAGCTAAAGCTGTTGGCCCAGCCTTTCAGGGAACAACACGATACAGCATGGCTGCTGCATGGACCACAGAATCCAGAAAGACTCAGACTCCCAGCACCACCTGGAGCTTGGAGACCTGCTTCCTTCCACTCACTCGTTTGTTCAGAGTCAGTCCTTCAGAAAAGATTTACTCAGCCATCGCTGCTCCCTGGGAAACAGAAAAGATCAATGCATAGAACCAGAGTTTGGGCCTTAAGAACAGCCAATCTAATAGCAGAGGTTTGCATGAGGGATACAGGAGAATGGAGGTGCCAAAAGGAGCTGGAACTCTGAAGCTGGACACACCTTTGTCTTTTCTAGAGAGGCCCTGAGGCCCCCTGGCCCCTGAGCCAGGGTCACATCTGCAGACCTTCCCTGGAGTAAGCAAGTAAAGCTGTCCTCCCCTGGGCTCCGTGCCTGACTCTGGCCCCATTGTTGGAGGGTCCAAGCTCGGTCTTGACCCCGAGTCCTGAGAATCACTGGGGGGAGAGCCCAGAATCACTAGGGCACGCTGCCTGCTTGTCCTGCCTAATGACTCTTCCCTACTCTGTGTCCATTCATTCATTCCCATGAACACTATTCACTACAGTGCCTCAAATTCCCCTACAGGCCTGAAGCCCCTTTAATGCTCACTGAACACATAATGACTTTTTCCCACTCTCTCAGGAAAAAAGGTGGGCATAAAGATTGTCACTCTTAACATTGTCCTCAAGTAAATCCCACATTCTCAGAAAGATAAATTTCTCAGGAATACCATAAACAGAACATGTAAGCTTGCAAAGTTCTGATGAGAAGTCTGTTCTAAAATAGTGCCAGCTCTCTCCTGCACGTTACCACTAAGTAATGGAGATGAAGCTGGAAAACACGCAGAAAAAGACCCAGCAAATACCAACAGCCGAGGCTGGTATCTGAGGGGGAGGCAGTGTAGGAAAAAGAAACTCTCTCTGCTCCCCAGGAGAACTCCCTTTCCTAATAGTTAGTCTCCTTAACTAGCAGTAAGAGGCTTGGATAAATAAAACCAGGAATAATGAATGTGGACCACAAGGAGAGAGTTTTATCCCCCAAACTAAAAAGAATTGATAACATAAAGTAGTGATCTTCTTGTCCACGGAAGCATGCAAGCAGATAACAGACAATAAAAAGGTGGTAAAACTATAGAAGAGATTGAAGCAAGAGAAAGACTTTAAGGGAGAGAAAGAAATAATATTACCAAGGCATCAATTGTAAGTCAGGCACTCTGCTTGGCCTTTATACAAAGTTCCACAACAGTGCTAAGGAAAATATTATTGTCTGCATTTTGCCTATGAAGCAACTATAGCTCATAGAGGTTAAATAAATATTCCAAAGCAGCAAACTGATAAGTGGATATGACTCTACAGCCCACGCTCTTTCCATCACAACATACCACCTCCGTAGAGGGTCGCAACAATGTTCTAGATTCATTTGTTCACTCAACAGATATTTATTTATTGAGTGTCAAACCACTGTGCTGGTCCTGGGGACACAGAATAAAGAAAAGCTTAGATCAGTGTGTGGGATTCCAAGATTCTGTAAGGCAGCCCCAGTGCCTCCTGAAGTAACTGCATAAATAGGGGCCCACGGGCCAACACTCCCCCTCCTGCTCCCACCCTCTTCCCCAGCCTCCCTGGGTTGCCTCCATCAGCACAGGGTCACCTGAAGGGCAAGCCCTGGCTTTCCCCTCCAATCCACCGGAAGCAATACTTCCCAAAGTGCAGCCCTCAGAACAGCAGGCCCGTGGTATGCATTTTGCACTAAGAGGATTCTCTGTCCTAGGCATTCCGGGGACCTGCAGGATGCACTTACCATCAGAGGGTCGCAGTGAACGTAGAGTTACAAGAGCGGGTCTGCGCCTGCTGAGGCTGGAGCTGCATCACCAATTTAGGTCTTGAGAGGGCTTTGGCTTTGCTCTCTTTAGAACAAGGGTTTTCTAACTCTTGGGCTGTGGCCCACAGTAAGAAATACCTTTTACAACTCTGTACCTATGGCACACACACTCACACATTCACTCACTCACTCACACATAGCTGGAGCCAAAGTTTAATAAAACAATACTTACCTTTACTATATGGGATGCACTCTAATAGTTTCTATCCCGTTTTCTTTTAATGCCGGGTCATGACCCTCTAAATCAATTTCACGACTCCACAGTCTGAAAAACACCAATCTAGACTACAAGAAGCCACTAGAGTTGACTGCTAGGTAAATTAGCCCCGCTCTGAATCAGAGGGTCAAGGAAAGGTTTATGAAACTAGGAATCAGGAGGCTGAGGCTCTAGTCCCAGCTTCACAGCTTCCTGGCTGTGTTACCTAGGCCTGCGGCTTCTCCTCACTCCCACGCCCCCCACCCCACCGGAGCTAATACGGAGACCTAATTGTATCCATCTGTACTGATATTGCCAGAAACAGCACTCAAATGGAGTTCCGGAGGAGAATTTAACAAAGCGGTTATTTGCAGGCTGTGTGCGGGGTTAAGACAAGGGCAAGGAGAGGGCTGTTCCCTGGAACGTAGAGAGTGTGGGAGCGGCCCCACGGACACAACACTGCCAGCTGTGGCCAGGCTGGGCGGAAACCTCAGCAGTCAATTCCCCAACCCCTTCGTCCTCCCTCCAATCTCCTACTGCTGCTTCCCATTGGCCAAAACCACCAAAAGCCAGAGGGCAGGAGAGCCCTTTGATGAAATCCTTACAGGTCAGCTTCCTGGGACCCCAGCAGATTGAAGGGCAGAAAGGGGGTCAGGTGGGATAAACAGAGAATATCGATCCACCCCATTCATGTCAATATGGAGGGGAGCAATCCTGGTTGACTGTGCCACTCCAACAGCCCTTAAGGTTTCCCACCCATGTTCTGACATGGGTGATGGCCCTCCACTTCTGGAGGGTGAAGTTTCCATGCCTGTTTCTACACAGGAAGCAGAAGCTTGGTCAGAGCACCATAAAGAAGAGGATGAGGATCTTGGAGTGTAGGACTTTACTCCTGGACAGGACATGACAAAAGCTGCACTTTAAAAAATATATATATATCCATCTAGTAAGTCTGTGTTGGATGAACTGAGAGGAGAAGAATGCTGGAGAGAGAAAGCCCAATAAGGAGGCTATGTGCAGGTAGAAGGCTGGAGTGTCTGTTTAGTGCTTGGAGTCCTCCTCTCCCCCATTCTCTGCAGACTCAGCACGTTCCTTTGCAGCAAAAATGAGAGAATCTCAGCAGCTCCACCTCTCAGATTTGTTTGCTGGTCTCAGAATGAGAGCTGCGAATCTCTTTGCCCTCCACCAGGAAAGCGCTTGAGAGCAGATGAGATTGCTACTTTAAGAAATATTACACACAGATGTCTGAAGAGGAAATTAATGTAGAGTTTGTGGATTAAATTCTCTTTCAGTCATACAAGATGTATGTTTAATTAATGGAAAAGACTTTGGTAGAATGCACTTGGTTTCACAAGGGGAAAATATTTGGAGCAGGGGCTTTGTTCAAATATATTTTCTTGGTGCTTCCTCCAAAGGACCTTGAATATGACAGAAAAACTAAATGCAAGCTAAGTATAAGTGATAATGGATTTCTGGCTCATAATGTTTTGTTTAACAATATCTAGTTCATTTGTTGTTTGGGAGAAAAACTTTTAATTCCAGTAGGTACCTAATCAGCCCTCAGCAGGAACCCAGCATACCCTAATTAGTACCTATGAAAAGTGGCTCAAACTTGAACTACAAAAAGCTAAGTAATAATCTGGGAATTTGCTATGCTTCAGAGTAAAGCCCTTCCCTGTCCCCAGTTGGCAGGATGGGTGCTAGGTTTCATGAATGTTGCATACCCCCGTGTAATTATGTTAGATAATCACAACTCACCCAAACCCCGCCTGATGATGAATGGGCTGTAGCAGGCTCTATTTCACATCTTCATGTGGAGTTATTCAGCAACTAGACTTTATTTCAGTTCTGTTTGGGCCCATAAACATACATATTTATCAAAACCCTTTGCAATTCTGACACCATTATACTTTAAGACACTCTCCTATTTCTGGGTAATCAGTACTTCATGAATATTAGATTTCTGCCTTAATTTCACTGGTATGGTTTTTTTCATTGCAGGGAAAGTCAGGACTCAATCATGTGAATGCTGCTTAAAAGAAGGACAAACTCCCACCCTGGTCAGGAAGACAAAGTGATGGAGGTAGAGGACTGGGCCCCCATACCAACTTCTCTCCTTTGGCTCTCTTCTGGGTTCTCTCTGCCCCCCTGACACCAGCTCCACCCAACCTCCCTGTCTCATTGTCCAGAGACAGCTATATGGCTCACTCACTGAGCAGCAGCAAAGAAGTGTCGAAGGTACAGTTACTTATAAGTCAAAAGAACTCAGAAATAAACTATGAGCAAGTTGCCAAGAGGAGGCTGAGTCTTGCACTGAGATCCCCAGAGTGGAGACAGATCTTGCTTCTCCAGTAGACCCAGACTCGCATCACGGTCTAGCCCTAGTTCCTGAAGACACCAGACCCATGGAAAAGTGGCTCTGATGGTGAGAGAGCCCAGAAGATGGTTTCTACAGTGAGGAGCATAACGCTCAAAACTCTTCCCCCAAATCAGCCACTTTCAAACCAGAAAGAGGGAGACGAAATCAAAAACAAAGGAACGTCAAGTGAATTAAACAGCTGGAGCCTGAGAGGTAATGTCTTCATGTTTGGGGGCCAGGCTTGGCCCTGACGCATCTGTGAGGCCTCACTCCCAAACCCCCAAACTTCTATTCAGCCAGCCAGCCTCTAATCCATTCAGTTTTCATTAAGTGAGCACCTACCATGTGCTAGGCATGGGGCTAAACCCTGAAGGTACAAAGACAAATTAGACAGCATCCCAACTCTTCATTCACTCACTTAGTCATTCACCCATTCTACAATCATGTACTGGTCTCTTACTACGTACCAGATGCTGCCAGCTCTGGGTTTATAGCAAAGAGCAAAATTAGACGTAGTCACGGTTCCCATGGAGCTTAGAGTCTGCTCCATACAAACATTTATTTGAATGTTTCCTTTTTTTTTTTTTGGCCGCAGCAGGGGGGATCTTAGTTCCCCAACCAGGGATTGAACTCGTGCCCCCTGCACAGGGAGGGCCAAGTCTTTTTTGTTTTAATTTATTTTCTTTTAATTTTTATTAGAGTATAGTTGCTTTACAATGTTGTGTCAGTTTCTACTGTACAGCAAAGTGAATCAGCTACACATACGCATAATATCCCCTCTTTTTTGGATTTCCTTCCCATTTAGGTCACCACAGAGCGTTGAGTAGAGTTCCCTGTGCTATACAGAAGGTTCTCTTTAGCTATCGATTTTATACATAGTATCAGTAGTGTATATATGTCAATCCCAATCTCCAAATTAACCACTGGACTGCCAGGGAAGTCCCTTGAATGTTTACTCTTTTGATGATCAATGGCAAATTGTGATAAATAATATGAAAACAAGGCACTAAATTCTACATCAAGAAAAACAGGAAAGATCAAATCTAGGACATTAGGGATGGCTGCTCTGAGGAACTGAGAGATGTGAGGAGTGAGGGACCAGATGAAGGCCAAAAGGACATTCTAGGCAGCAGAAACAACAGGTGTGAAGTCCCTGATTTGGGAATAATTTAACACATTCAAAGAGGAACTGCCAGAAGGCCAGAGGGCAGGGGCAGAGTAAGCAAGGGAGAGAGTGGCAAGTGATCAGGTGGGAAAGCAGGAAGGTCCAACAGGGGAGATTAATTTGTGGACCAAAGACCCCCACCAAGTGTTCCATGGATAGAATTCAGTAAGTTTGTGAACATGGATGGAAAAATTACTCTTTTGTGTTCACTAACCTCTAACTAAAATTTAGCATTTCTATAATAGTCGTACCTGTGACTTTGTCATCAATATGCACAATTGTTTCCATATCACATCCCAGTTATTGTAGATATCAAACTGTATCATTCACACTCATCACTGTTTCAAAATTACGATACATATCACACCCACTACTAGGGTCTGATATATCATATTCTGTAACATATTAATAGAGAAGCATATCTGCTATTATATTTTAATATATGGATAATAGTATTTTAAAATAATTGATTTCCTTTGTAAACACTGTGTATATTACCTCATGCATTTAAAAACACCATTCAGAAAATGGGTCCATTGGCTTCACTCAAAGGGGTCCATGGCACAGCAAAGTTAGGGATACCTCAAGGATTTTGCAATCCAGAGGGGAAGGCAGTTTGGGGCCAGAATGAGAGACGCAGCCTCAGGAGCTCTGGGAAGACAGAAGAGGCAACCCTTGACCAACCTAGGAAGGTCATCAGTTATGTCTCCCAGCGTGGCCAGAGGCAGTTTCCTCAAAGCTGGTCCCACTCGTGCAACCAACCAAAGGGGGTCCAGTTGAGAGAGGGCCACCAAGTCAGGCCCTGTCCCAACTGCTGCAGCCTGAGCTGCTTCTCTCCAAGAAGAACAAGGGCAGCCATCCCCCTCCCTCCTCTCACTACATCCCATCACCATGGAGACCAGCATTCAGCACAGGAGCCAAATAAATGGAAGACAGTTCTGTCTCCCTGTCATTCATTAATATTCTCCCTCTCTCTATTGTTCATTTCTTCTTCCTCTCTCTCTCTCTCCCTCTCTGCATCTCTCTGATTCCCACTGTCTCTCCCCTTTCATTTTTCTTCTCTACCTTCACTTTTGTCCCTGTCTTCTTCCCCCCTCCATCTGCCTCCCATCTCAGTTCACTTCTGCATTATGCCTCTGCATTTATTCCATCACCTTTTACTTCAAACCTGTCCCAGAGCCAAAATGTTAGGAACTAGATGGGAGCACACAAACTTGCTAGTTAAGCCTTCTCTCTGCTCTGTCTTAAGGAGGCTCAGGGAGTGGAGAAGTCACATCCAGAGTCTCAACATGCGCTAGCACACCTCTACCCCCAGCCTTGTGCTTTTACCCCAATGGCCACAACAGGCTGAAGCCAGAAGCCAATGAGAGGGTCCCACAGCATGGCCAAGGCCTCAGAGGCAGAGCTCAAAGTGCCTTCCCTGTGCCTCCCACCAGCAGCCTTCCTCATTCAGACCCCCTTCCTTGCCCCCAGTGGAGCTGTTTCCCAAGCAGCGAAACAGCCAAATGGATCCAAAAACAGTTGACCTCCCAGGGATGGGACACATCTCTCCCCAAACAATAAAAATGAGCATTTCTCTGCTCCACTCACCTTCACCACCAGCCCTGGGGAATGGAACCCCAACATTAGGGGAAAAAGGGAGCAGGAATAATGGAGCCCAACACCAGCCTGCTGAGCATGGCAAAGACCTCACAGCCTCTCTTCTTCCAGAAAAGACAGTGATGGGGGGTGGGGGGTGCAGAGGTGAAGAGATATTAATTCCTGTTGATTCTGCTGGGGATGGGGAGAGCCAAGGCAGGGAAGAAACTTACCAGGATGAAGCTGTTACCTCCTCAGCCCCACCCCTCCTCCGTCCTCTGAGCTTCCTAAGCACGTGTCACACACCCGTGTCGTTAGTTTTCGTTTTTGTTTTTTTTGCGGTACGCGGGCCTCTCACTGCTGTGGCCCCTCCCGCTGCAGAGCACAGGCTCCGGACGCGCAGGCCCAGCGGCCATGGCTCACGGGCCCAGCCTGTCCGCGGCATGTGGGATCTTCCCGGACTGGGGCACGAACCCGTGTCCCCTGCATCGGCAGGTGGACTCTCAACCACTGCGCCACCAGGGAAGCCCCCAGGGAAGCCCCCGTGTCGTTAGTGATACAGCACTCTTTGGTAGTTTCCAGTTTACTTTACTGCGACTTGCTTGAGCATAAAACCTGGTAAGGAGTAGGCACTTGGTGAATTTTAGTTGAACTTAAGTGAAATTGAGTGACTTTTAACACAAATACAACCTGTTGTTTAAAAATATCTAAGGTTTGAGACTGAGGGGGAACGTGGCATAATTCATATCACATATAAGAGCAAATCTCTAACAGCTTTCTTCCTCTCCCCAAGTCAGCAGAGGAGGAACAAAATGAAGAAGTTGAAATATCAAATTATCTCTTCATTCTTGGCTACAAAAATGTGGGCTGAGAAGGAAAGACCCATCTTCAGGAGATCTTATATGTGATATAAATAGTATAATGGTTTATAATGAAATGATCATATAAATGAGTCTTTGGCCAGAAAGAGGAGTGGAGGGCAAAGATCTCTGCTAAATAAAATGAGGTAGAGATTTGGAGGGGAGCCAAAAAGAAGGGGCCCTGAAAACAGGAACTGAGGAGTAGCGGGGTGGGGTGAGGGGTGCTGAGGAGGAACCACTGGGCAGCTGCCAAACTCTCCCAGCACCCCTTACAATAGAACCCTCATCTCTCAAAGCCTTGAAGAAGAGCACACGTTTGAAGTGAGGTACTGCCCATGTGAAGTAGGTGGACGCCTGTAGAATGTCTGCCTGAGCCGTGGCTGGAGCAAGGTGAGGCTGAGAGGAGGTGAGGCAGGCACAAGAGGCGACCAAGAACCGTAGAACATGTAAATGATGTCAAATGACTGGAACATTCCCCTGCTCTCTGCACCACCTCCTTCCACTGCCCACGAACTAATGACACAGAGTCCCCCAAGAGAGGCCAGAGCCTGCAGGACCCAGGAAGGCAGAAGGGAAAGGCATACAGCGGGCTGTTCTGACCAGCTGTCCATCTGGCACAGGGACCTGCGGGCAGGGTTGCCTTCTGCCTTGGTCAAGCCTGGGTGAGGATTTGAGGGTCAGGACTACAGTCGCTTCTTTCCACCAGGGGCTGTCTGACATCTACAAACAACACTCAGAGCCTCCTCCCCCAGGCACATTCCAGAAAAAGAGTCCCAAGTATGGTCCTCTAGCTGCAGACTTGAGTCTCACTACCCCTCAGAGGGCTGCACTCAGCCATTACTCACAGTCTCTTAGAGGTGTCAGTGTCAGAGGGCAAGATTTCCTGACCATGTCCCCAGTTCTTTGGGCCCCACACCACAGGGAAGTCCTTTAAGGCTGTCTGAAACTGCCTCTCCTCTCAACCATGAGAGAACCAGGGAGAAGGCAGTGTTTCAGGAAGCTGCTGTTCTGTGAGAGGCAGGTATCCTGGCTTGGGTCCTGCAAATTCCCTGTGTCTCAGTTTTTCCAGCTGAAGAAATGGGCATGAACATACCAATAGTCTCACAGGCCTGTTTAGTGGGTATTCTGAGAAAATGTATGTCAAAGAGCTTGGGAAAGACCAAAAGGCTAAACACAGGTTAGGAAGTGACAGTAGGATGGGGATAACGAGGACAACAATGATGACGGCTTGTTACTCACAACTCCCTGCTTCTTAGCAGAACAAGCCACGAGGAGGAGTCTTCATTTTGCTGAGCGCAGTGATGAGAGGGTGTAATAATTTGCTAGAGCTGCCATAACATAGAACCACAGACTGGGTGGCTTAAAAAACAGAAATTTATTCTCTCCAAGTTCTGGAGACTAGAAGTGTGAGATCATGGAGTCAGCAGTGTTAGTTTCTTCCAAGGCCTCTCTCCTGGGCTTGCAGTGGCTGTCTTCTCCCTCTGTCTTCACATGGTCTTCCCTCTGTGTCCTGGTCTCTTCTTATAAGGACACCAGTCATTTTGGATTAGGGTCCATCCATATGACCTCATTTTACCTTAATTATCTCTTTAAAGGCTTTATCTCCCAATACAGTCACATTCTCAGGTACTAGACATTAGAACTTCAACCTGTGAATTTTGGAGGTGATACAATGCATCCCATAACAGTGGGGATGTAAAGGGTAAAAGTTGATGGGAGATGGAGTAGTAGTCCCAAGTTCAAATGCCTACAGAGGCCAGGAAGATGGAAAAAAATGAGTAGCAGGTGGGACAGGGAGCAGGTTCACTGCAGAATTCATCACCATCTAGAAGAGAGACAGTCACCCTCAGCCTCAGCAGGCTCTGTCGTAGAAGAATCAGACCTAGTATGTCCAGTTTTTCTGATTTTTAAAGAGAAACCAGAAGTCTGTTTTCTCATGTGAAATCTCCTGAGTTTTAAATACTGGCCATGAATTCAGATTTTTTAAAAAGCGGGGTGCAAAATGTGTATTTGCACTTGAGGACTGGCTCTGGTTCAGGGGCCACCGCTGTGAGCCTCTGAGACAGCAAGAGGGCCCCACCCCGGGCCCAGCGGTCAGCACCCAAGGCTCAGACTCACAGATGCAGCCCCTTCTAGGCAAAGTGCTGCCCAGGTTCAGACGTGTTTTTAAAAGCTGATTGTTAATGAGCTGGAAAGGAAAGGAATAAAAACCATCATGATCACTCTAAGAGAGCATTTCTAACTCATGGATCATTTACTATTGATTATCGAAACAGATGCTATTAAGCACGCGCTATGGCTGGTTTTTAAGCCCTATGGCTGGTTTATTAAGCACGCCTTTATATCTTTGGAGTTTTTAATTTATTTGGAGGCACTATAATAAGCAGCACATGACAATTACTTCCTTCAGTACACTCTGTAATCAAGACAAATTATCCTGTTATTGATGTAAATGGGATATGAAAATCTATAGAGTTCTCCTGAGGAGAATAAATTCTACATTATTGCCCACCACACTTGAATTTTGCAGCGAAATCATTTTGGGGTCAATCAAAAATACCCTCCCCAAAACTTTTATTGCCATCCATCCTGAGTCCCTTCCAGAAATAACTAGCAGGCAATACCAATGAGGAACTATTAGCCTAGTTGGGTTGTGTAACTACTATTACTTACACCTTATAGAGCACTTTACGCTCTCAGACCTATGGCATCATTTGACACTCACAGGTGTCTTATTATAAATGTATTTACATATTACACATATTTATTTTCAGTTCCTTTTCTCCGCTGCCAAACAACCTCTTATGAAAATTCAAAGTACAATTAGTCATATATGAGTTTTTTGGTAAACACAATAAACTCAATTTACATTATTTCCCCTTCTCTAATTTCTCTTTCTATTTTTCCATCAAGTGCTTGTCTTCTTAGCCAGTTTTTCTCTAGCTAGTTTCTCTTCTGCCAGAAAAGTGCTGCCTTGAGCAACTTCATGCCAGGGGCTTTGTCTTCTGTCCCCGCAGACCACACTTTCTTCCATCAGTGGAGATTGCACAGGCTTCCTTCCTGGGAGTTCACTCCAGTGCAGAACTCTTCTGGCGATCTTGGAGTTGTTTTATGCCTCTAATCTCTCTGATTTTGCTATTTAACTTATTTTCCTTTTATTCCTTTTATTCATTATAAAAGCTCCTTCCTTACAACAAGTACCTTAATATCTTAATCCTCTCTCAGCCACACCTTTTCAAGTCATTTCTTCCCGCCTCAGTTCTCTTTTCTCACCTGCTTAAATGACAGAGACAGTGAGAGAAGAGAGGGGAGGAAAGGAGCAGGGAGGAGGAAAAGAAGCTGCCTCAAAAACATATTCACCATGGTTATCGTTGGGCAGAAGAATTAGGGGTGGGTTATTTTAGTATTTATGTTTTTCAGAATTTTACATGTTGCCTAAGATGAGCATACACTATTCCAGTTTCCCTAGAAAGCAGAAAAGCTTACATCCTAAAGCTTTACTGGAGGTGGAGTCCCAAAAAGCAAGAATGAGGAAGTCAGGGCGAGGCAGGGAAAAAGGAAAAACAAATACTAGGTGGTGTGATTCCAAGCTGTCACAACCCCACAGCAAAATGCCGCTGATTGCTCAGTCACTCAGGGTCTCCTGAGGCCACGTGAAGCTGCATCTCAGCACAGCACCTCGCTGTCTGCTGATTCTCTCTGTCTCTACTGGTCAGTCAGCTCCAACTCCCCACAGTGGCAGGTCTCATTACCCAGCTTCTCCTGCAGCCACCGGAAAGGCGGGCCTCCATGGGCTTGGCACAGCTGGTGCGCAGGTGCAGCCGTTTCTCCTACCACACGGCACCATGCACGGAGGCCCTTGGCCTGCAGAGCAGGTGGTGGCAGCAGACGCAGCAGCCAGGGCTTTGTGACACATGGCAGCTGAGCTATAGCTGGGGCTGCTCTGCCCAGGAAGAAAGACAAGTGGCCGAGGCCTGGTTACTGAATTTTCTTATATCTAAGAAAACAACAAAGTTTCTTTCAAAATATTCAATTAAATTTAAAAGTCTCTATCCTTCCAGCCATTGCTTGCTCAAGGCTCCTTCCAACGCCTTCATATCCTAGACCCAAACTGGAGACAGCACTTTAAAACAGAACTCCTAAACCGCAAAGCCCACAGAGCCAGGCCAGTGACATTAATGGCAGAACAAGCCCAGCAGAGGCCATGAAAAGTGCTCAGGCCATGGCAAGAGGAGAGGACACACCCAGAGGTCACAAGTGCTCAGCTCCAGACAAGTGTTGTCGGATCTGCTGATGTTTTTCGAAAAGCTTTGAAAGTTTTTTGAAAGTCAGGACTTATCTGCAAAATCTCCTCATTTTTCTTTGTTGACAACAAATGTACTTTTTTTTTAATCTTTTGGGCCAAACAAAACACATCAGCTGGCCACGGATATTCATCTAGTCGTCCACCAACTCATGACATCTGATCTTCAAGAGTATGCCAAACACGGAAAAGCTTCACTTTCCCGACCTTGGCACTGCCTCCTGATGATGATAGCTCACGTTTATTAAGTACATTCCATACACAAGATGCTGTTAAGTGTTGTACATGGATTTCCTCATTTAATTCCCAGAGCTTCAGAGAGGTACCAGATGCAAGAGAACCGGCTGGAGATGAACCCCACTGCTCACCTGGGAGAAAGTCCCCTGGACACAACTCGGCCCTCTGTTTCAATTTCTCAGGGCCTTTGCTGAAAACAGGACTGGTCTTCTGACAGAGCCCAAAGGTGGCCCCCTCTGGCCAGACTGACTTCCCCAGTGGCCTTCACTTCCCAGTTCCCAGCCCACCACCCACAGTCTTCTCCTCTGAAAACTGCACTCACTGAAGGAGGGACTGTGTTTTAAGTAGCAGTGTATCCCCAGGGATAATTTCACAAAAAGGAAGAGATCAGGGCTTCCCTGGTGGCGCAGTGGTTGAGAGTCCGCCTGCCGACGCAGGGGACACGGGTTCGTGCCCCGGTCCGGGAAGATCCCACATGCCGCGGAGTGGCTAGGCCCATGAGCCATGGCCGCTGAGCCTGTGCGTCCGGAGCCTGTGCTCCACAACGGGAGAGACCACAACAGTGAGAGGCCTGCGTACCGCAAAAAAAAAAAAAAAAAGAAAAGGAAGAGATCATCGAACCCACCAATTAGTAACTGTTCTTTGCTCTTGAAACCCTTTGAAAGGCTGATGAAAGCTATGGGTCCCCTCCCACAATATATGTCCTAATAAACCAAATGCTCCATCTGATTTCAAAAACTTCCTGTGCCACCTGAAGCCCATGAGTGCTAAAATTCCTGATCCAATCATACATTTCTTAGTTCCACAGATTAGTAATTTCTATCCCACAGAATTGTCTTGGAGCACATTATGAGTTGGTGACAGACCAAGGACTATACCTAGTGTTTTATTTATGATCTGTGGTTTACATGGAATAAAAACCAATTCAAGCTAACCTCAGAAAAGGGGAAGAGGTACAAAATTTCACTTTGGGATGATGAAAAAGTTCTGGAGATGGTGGTGGTGATGGTTATCCAGCCAAGTGAATGTAATGTCACTGCATTATACACTTAAATTTCTTTTTTTTTTTTTGGCTGTGTTGGGTCTTCGTTGCTGCGTGCAGGCTTTCTCTAGTTGCGGTGAGCAGGTGCTACTCTCAGTTGCAGTGCATGGGCTTCTCATTGCAGTGGCTTCTCTTTTTTTTTTTTTGCGGTACGCGGGCCTCTTACTGTTGTGGCCTCTCCCGTTGCGGAGCACAGGCTCTGGACGCGCAGGCTCAGTGGCCATGGTTCACGGGCCCAGCTGCTCCACGGCATGTGGGATCCTCCTGGACTGGGGCACGAACCCGTGTCCCCTGCATCAGCAGGCAGACTCTCAACCACTGCGCCACCAGGGAAGCCCTGCAGTGGCTTCTCTTATTGCGGAGCATGGGCTCTAGGCACACGGGCTTCCGTAGTTGCCGTGCCTGGGCTCAGTAGTTGTGGCTCGTGGGCTCTAGAGCGCAGGCTCAGTAGTTGTGGCTCATGGGCTTAGTTACTCCGCAGCATGTGGGATCTTCCTGGAGCAGGGCTCGAACCCGTGTCCCCTGCATTGGCACACAGATTCTTTTTTTTTTTTTTTTAATTAATTATTTTTGGCTATGTTGGGTCTTTGTTTCTGTGTGAGGGCTTTCCCTAGTTGCGGCGAGCAGGGGCCACTCTTCATTGCGGTGCGCAGGCCTCTCATTGTCACGGCCTCTCTTGTTGCGGAGCACAAGCTCCAGACACGCAGGCTCAGTAGTTGTGGCTCACGGGCCTAGTTGCTCCACGGCATGTGGGATCCTCCCAGACCAGGGCTCAAACCCGTGTCCCCTGCATTGGCAGGCATATTTTCAACCACTGCGCCACCAGGGAAATCCGCATTATACACTTAAAATTGTTAAAGTCGTAAGTTTTATGCTATGTATATTTTATCACAATTTAAAAAGGCAACATTTTCAAATAAACAAAAAGGAAGAGTGCATTTTAAGGGAATGAAAGTACATCAAGGACCCCCCTGGCAGCCAGGGCTCAGGAAGGAACCGGAAACTTCTTTCTCTCACCTCTGCGCCTCTCTTTTCACTCCTCCCTTGCTCTGTCCTTCCAGTTTATGCCCCTTCCACAGCTCCCAACTTTCTATTTCCTCTGGTGAGAGGCAATTCCAGCCTGCAAGGCCCTATCTCTAGGGTCACTTAATATAACCATGGCAACCAAAGAAGATGTCCATCACTGGGGGAATGGAGAAGAAAACAATGTGAATGGATATCACAAAAATGAAGCGATTAGAAGCAACAAACTGGATGGACATAGAGCAACACAGATAGAGCTTATATTATTGAGTAGAAAAAGGAAAAAACAGAATCAGAGCTAGATCAGAGCTTCTCCAACTTGAATGTACAGGCGAATCACTAGTATCTCGTTAAATAGAGTCTGATTCAGCAAGTGTGGGGCAGGGCCTGAGATTCTGTGTTCCTATCAATCTCCAGGTGATACTGTTGGGCTGAGGACCACACTTTGAGTACAGAGGCTCTAGAACACAAGCTCAGTCATGAAATTAAAACACACCCCAGGACTCTACCTATTTCACAAGGAAATATACATTCCCCAGAACATATACAAAGCACAAGATGAGTACCTAGGGCAGTGGGAGAGACAAGGGTATAGAAGTGGGATGAGAATCAGGGAAAACAAATGTACAAGACGAGAGAGGGGCCTTGCTCAAACCAACAGTGAGAGTGTGCTAAGGGCTGAGGAGTATGATTAACTCAACTCTGTACCTGTCTAAAGAAAGCACAGGAGGGGATGGGGGAAGAAAAGGGGGAGGAAGAGGAGGAGAAGAAGTTGTGAAGTGGCAACAGCAGCAACAAGGCCATTGAGCCCCTCCCCTGTGGTGGGGTCTCCGTGAAGGGAGCTGCCAAGGGCTAAACGGACCCTGCAAACAGGGTTTCCCACCACTCCGTCTGCCCCACTATTCACTGTGTAGTTTGGCAGGTTTGCCTGGGCAGCCTGTGCAGGCTTTCTGCTCTATACCCCTTCAGGGCAACTTGAAATGATGGCCTAGTTTTCACCTATAAGAAGATAGCTTGGTGAGGGTGGTGAGATTTAAAATCTACTGCCCTTTCACTTCCTACATGATGACATTCAATGTCTTTCCAGTATATATGAAAACCATCTGCTTAGATTTATTCTAATAATTTGATTCATGTATACAATGCAACAAACAAACAAAAATCATCAACATCAGTAGCAAGGAGGACCCTCTTCCCCAGGATTTTCTAATAAAGAAAAGGCTGAGGGCCAAGAGCCAGTGACATTGACAGAACTACAACCGGGCCAGAGCAAGGGGAGTGAATCCCTCAGCACAGCTCAGGAGGCCACTAGCATGTTCCTGAACCGTAACACTGTGATCAATTTCTCCTGCCCCCAAGTCTCATTCTCTCCAATATATTAGAGAGACTGAAAAACAAATGTGTCCCCAGGACAGGAAGAATTGAAAATATGAAATACCCTACACATAGTACAATGCCAAATGGGGGTCCCACACTCTGCTCTCCTGAAAAACTTCATTACATCCTTGTGTTTTCTTCACTTCCACCTTATTACCTGGCAAGTAGCAAAAATGGTATTTCAAACAAATCATTCAATCCAATGAGCAGTTTTTCAGTTCATGGAGTTTCTCTGAAGTTAAAACATGAGCCTGCGTTTTAAATTGCTCAGACCCACTGATTAATTCAGGAGTGAAATAATCTATCATATTGTTTCCAAACTCAGTGACCTAGGCTCTGTGTTAATCAGCACTTACTGAGCACCTGCTGTATACTTAGCAGTGTCCTGGGCACTGTGATTAACAAAAAAAAGTGTTGGGCTTGGAATTTGCCTAGTAGGTGTCATCTATCTAGAGAGAAAGGACCAACATATACAAAATAAATTAGAGCAATGAATTGTATTCCTACACATACAGTGGTTCCACTTCATGCTTCAGGCATGACTGGATCCAGAGATGCAAACAAGGTCACCAAGACACCGCTGCCCCACAGACAGAACCTTCCCAAACATGAAGCTCTCACAGAAGGAAGCAGAGAAGAAGCAGAAGGACAAACAAAGAGAAAAACTGGCATACCCTGGCTGGGATCTGCTCTTCTGTGATATTGCAATGATAGAGAAGAGAAAGACCCTTTCCTCCCTCACAGCTATGTCAATTCCCCATACAAGCTCTGAACTGCTCTCTCTGGGCCACCTGCCCTTTCTCCCAAATACAAACACTGAACTGGACTCTTGGTCAGTCTTGAACGCTGTAACCACCCCCAAATGAGCAAAGCGAGCTATATGATTGACAGGCCCACCAAAATCACATGGAGTGGCAAGGTGTGAGGATTTCCAAAGAAAAATCTGCTGGGCAGACAAAAAAATAACATGATGTGATTAAGACTATGATGATGCTGAAAACTGGTGATGTCACTGTGGGTGGAAATAAATTAGGTGAGAGTGGAATGTTTCTAAAAGTAGTAAAATTATATGCAACAATAAATCTCATTTTGGGTCTACTATATGGCAGGCCTGTACTAGGCCTTTTATTATACATTATGGAAACTCAAAATTCAAGACTTCCAAGGGCTGCATGACCCATCCCTGACCATGTCTCCACCTTCACCTCCTGCTACCTGTCATCCTCCTCCCATCCCTGGGTACTTATATTTCTATGATTTCTTCTACTTTCCTGAAGGCCCTTACTCTTGCTTTTCCTCCTGCTGGCATTCCCTTCCCAGCATGTCTTATGGCAAACTCTACTCATCCTTCAGTTTGCACTATGAGTCCTTTCCTGTCTTTGAAGAAGCAGGTTGTGCACCAGCATTGCTCTTACATAATACTGAGCCCCCAGGGCAGGGAGTGATTACCACTGTGTCCCCATTGCACAGCCCAAATGCACAGTGGGAATCTGATAAATATTTCATTCATTCATGAAGTAAATGTTTGCTTACATTTACTATTCAGTGTGCTAGGTACTATGACAAGTGTTTAAAACGCTTCAGTTACCCAAACAGACAAGATTCTCTGCTCTCAAGAAGCTTAAATACTTTTCAAAACAATGAGTAAATACACTAAGCAAAGACTTGGAAGTTGTGTGGCTAAGCAGAAAGAAGCTGGGAGAGTGTTTTAGGTGGAGGGGAGAACAGGGGTGGTAGCCTGGATGGCATGATGAGAATTAGCAAGATGCTCTCCCGATGGCCCTGTCATAAGCCCAACCTTGGTTTTCACAAGACTGCAAAGAGAACCTCAACTCCTTCATTGCACAACTTGGCCTACAGGTACGTAACGTGTTGTGGCTCCCCACCCATCCTTCTGAGAGCACGGGGAGCAAACCAAGAACCCCTGTGAATAGCACTCTGGAAAAGTCAAGTGCCATCTGCCTCCTGAATCACACTTGACTTTTTGGTAAAATCAAGACAATTACAAGATTGTTCCTGATCCCCTCAAGTATGACTTGATAGCCCTTGAACCAAATTAAACACAGAATGGGTCTGGGAAGGGGAAAGATGAGACAGGCTCCACCAAGTTCACCGAAGGATTTCACTTCTCAAGAGGCAATGTCATAGCCCTTACAGGCTGCACTGAATAAAAGACCAGGCTGGCTTAATGAGTGTTCACTTGTTTTTCAAGGAAGCTGTAGCTCATGGTCATTTAGATATGTAAAACATTCATTTTTAAGGTCATAGTAAACATTGAGTTAAGTACCCTTTCACTACCCACCCCCAAGACGAGTCCCCTTTCTTTATTTCAGAAACAGCTACTGTTACCTATTTAACATATATCTCCCTTCCAGAAGTTCTCTAATGCATTTACATATATATCTTATTTTATTTCACCTTTGTTTTTTTTTTTTTTTGGTTTTTTTTTTTTTTTGCGGTACGCGGGCCTCTCACTGCTGTGGCCTCTCCTGTTGCGGAGCACAGGCTCCAGACGCGCAGGCTCAGCGGCCAAGGCTCACAGGCCCAGCCGCTCTGCGGTATGCGGGATCCTCCCGGACCGGGGCACTAACCCGTGTCCCCTGCATCAGCAGGCAGACTCTCAACCACTGTGCCACCAGGGAAGCCCTGTTTTGTTTTATGTAAATGATTTTTGTTGTACTTTCATTTCTACAACTTTCATTTTTTTCTCTACACTGTTATCTTAGACATCTTTCTATATGAGGGCACATAAATCTACTTATTATTGTTAACTTGTGCATAGTATTTCACAGCAATTTTATGCCATTATTTATTTAACATTAAGTTCTTAGTAATTCTACAATAAGAAACATTTAACTTGTTTCAAATTTTTCATTACAAACAAGCCTTGCTTATATTTCCTACCCAGGCACCAGTGAGTGTTTTTCTAGAGTGGATATCTACAAATGAAATTGCTGCATCATGAAGCTTACACATTTATTTTAACAGATGCCATTGAATTCCCTTCCAAAGTGGCTGAATTTACTCTCCCACAGCAGTGTGTGAGCATGCTTCTCCCTCCTGTCAACGTTGATACGGCCATCTTCTTTCTCTAAATTTATTTGACATTTTCCCCTAAATCCCACCAGGCCTGGTATGACTAGCAGTAGAGATATTTCACTGAGATAGCCCTGAGTTAGGAGAACTCATGGCCACATGAATGAAATTCCTGCACTGAGTACTATGATTACCCTGTAATATTCCATGTTCCCTCCCAGAATCCACAGCATGCTCATAGCCTGTGCAGAAGAGATACTCCACATGAGGAGGAGAGCACTGGGGTAAGAGGGAAAAACCCTGGGAACTAGCATTGGATTGGGGCCTACTAACAAGGCACATAACCTTGAGCACAGCTCTCTAATGCCATGCATCCTTGTTTCCCATCTATGAAATGATACATACCTCACGCAGTTACTGTAAGACTCAAAGTAAAATGAAGGAATGACCAAAAGTCAGTAGCACCAAGCTGCTGGAGAGGCTGTTGACTGCATTAATCAAAAACGCTCTAGATTTCTCCCTAACATAATCCAAATCTAATTTGGGAGTAACAGTTCCCACCACAAAGGGCTGAACAACCCCTTCTCCCGCCCATCATGTCAATAGAGGATAGCACCCAGTGACACCTAAGCAGAAGGTACTCAGTCACAGAGCGGAGCTGAGTTAAGCCTTCCACAAGCACAGCCAGACTCTGCCACCCCTCATGATAAGGGCCAGCTGACAGCTCTCACCATTCCCTAATGGAAGACAGCAAGACCTCCGTGGGGGTGCAGCTGGTGGAGACCCATCATAAGATGATAGAGTAGCGGCTCTCCACATTGGCTGCACACTGGAATCCCCTGGGGAGATTTATAAACTAAGAATTCCAGGGTCCCACCACCAGAGGTCCAGATTTAGTTGGTCTTGAATGTGGCCTAGGAATAGAGGTTTTTTTAAAGCTTCCCCAGTGATTCTAATATGCAGCGAAGGTTAACAACTACTGCCTTAGAGGAACTGTAGATGTAAAATCTGACAGTACTCTGTAATTAGGAGTAAGAGCCTTCAACTATTGATAAATGTTGAAGATGGGTGATGAAATTGTGGGAGTAGTTATGCTATGCTCTCTACTTTTATATATAAAACATATATATACATTATATATATTTTTTTCTTTCAGCTTTTTATTATAAAAAATTTTAAAGAAAAGAAGGAAAGAGAAGCCCAAACATAAGGAGACCTTCAGAATTAAGAGTATAAGAGATGGGCTTCCCTGGTGGCGCAGTGGTTAAGAGTCTGCCTGCCGATGCAGGGGACACGGGTTCGTGCCCCGGTCCGGGAAGATCCCACATGCCGCAGAGCGGCTGGGCCCGTGAGCCATGGCCGCTGAGCCTGCGCGTCCGGAGCCTGTGCTCCGCAACGGGAGAGGCCACAACAGTGAGAAGCCTGCGTACCGCAAAAAAAAAAAAAAAAAAAAAGGGTATAAGAGATAAGAAGAATGAGAGACACAGAGGAAGAGCTGCAGAACTTAAACAAAACAGCATACTAAGACAAACGTGAACCATACCAGGCCAAGTGTCTTCACGATTTTCTTAGTAAAGAGGAACTTTATGCTGATAGCAGAACTCCAATGAATAATTTCTGTAATTTACTGTACATAATTACATACAACAGTTTTGAAATAGGATATAATAATTCTCAGTTAATTCCTTCTGCTTTCTTCAGAGATTAAATTTGAGAAGGCTGAGCCTTCTGGAATTTGCAGGGCAGAGAACTAGAAAGACAAAGCTACACAAAGAATTCCAAAACTCTGCATAGGGGTGCCCTCTAGTCTGTTGCCAAACACTAAATTTCACTTGTGCAGGAAGAAACCTCACAAGGCTGGGCATAGAGTGTCAAGGGAACTCAGCCTGGGCTGGGGGATGTTCTGGCTCCACCAGGAAGAGGGGAGAGTTTTGCTGAACATGCAGGGTGTTCAGTCAGGAGCCAAGAGGGGCATGCACTAGTACTAGAGATAAACTAGTCCAGGGAAACGCTATTCTAAGCCCAACCTAACAAAGCTTCACCAGTCTCTAAAGGGTCAAGTAGTCCTTAAGTAACTTAACTGCCAAGACTACATCAAACATCCTCTGAAGAAAGACAACAAAATCCAGCAATCAGGAACGTAAAATTCCCAATGTCCAGCATTATTTTAAAAATTATTACACATAGATATGTGATAAAGCAAATATAATATAATGTGAACTGTAGAATCCAGGTGGTGAGTATATGTTAAATTTTTTCATAATAAAAAGTTGGAGGAAAAACTACTAGACAGGCAAAGAAAAAAGAAAATGTGACTAGAATAATTAGAATAAAAACCATTTAATAAAAACAGATTCAGAGGGACTTCCTTGGTGATTCAGTGGTTAAGAATCTGCCTGCCAATGCAGGGGACACAGGTTCAATCCCTGCTCCGGAAAGATCCCACATGCCGCAGAGCAAGTAAGCCCGTGAGCCACAACTACTGAACCCGTGTGCCACAACTACTGAAGCCTGTGCACCTAGAGCCCGTGCTCCCAACAAAGGCAAGCCACCGCAATGAGAAGCCCGTGCACTGCAACAAAGAGTAGCCCCCGCTTGCCACAACTAGAGAAAGCCTGTGCACAGCAACAGAGACCCAACGCAGCCAAAAACAAATAAATAAATAAATAAATTTTTAAAAGATCTCTTAAAAAAAAAAAAGAAACAGATTCAGAAATGACAGAGCCAGTGAACACAAGGACTTTAAAACAGCTTCTCTGGGGCTTCCCTGGTGGTGCAGTGGTTGAGAGTCCGCCTGCTGATGCAGGGGACACGGGTTCGTGCCCCCGTCCAGGAGGATCCCACATGCCGCAGAGCGGCTGGGCCCGTGGGCCATGGCCGCTGAGCCTACGCTTCCGGAGCCTGTGCTCCGCAACGGGAGAGGCCACAACAGTGAGAGGCCCACGTACCAGAAAGAAAAAAACAGCTTCTCTGGCTCTCTCTCTCTCTCTGTAAATGTTTGTAAGCAATGTTAAGCAGAACTTTTTTAAGTAAAGATTACTTTTTAAAGAGTTGCTACAAAACAAAAAGAAATACACTATTAAAAAAATATAAAGAAAAGAAATACACTAGTAATCCTAATGGGGGGAGGGAAGGGCCAAAGGACAAAAATAATTTACAGAAGAGAAGAAAATGAAAGTGACAAACACATGTGGGGAAAAGAAACAACTGCTCTAGTATAAATAAACAAAAAGTAAAATAATATCAAATTGGCAAATTTTTAAAATTCTACATTCAGTGTTGAAGATCACACAGGAACACAAACACACTCATCCACTGCGAGTGGGAAGGTAAAATTTGGGGTTTTATCTTCTGGAAAGTGAACCTTAGAGGGGTAGGTCACTCGCCCAGGTGACACTGCCGGTCAGTGCCGTTGACTCCGTGGCCCAGAGTCACGGCGGTTGAGACAGGACACAACCACAACCTAAGGCCACTCTTACCTTGTTATTCATGGAGGTGTCACGGGTCATCTCACAGACAAGAGTAGGAGGCACGGTCACACACCAGGGTAGAGTTCCAAGAAGGGAAGCCACATCCCCAGAATAACGGCCTATAAATGGATATGCGGCACTGAAGCGCTAACTCCTAGATGTGTTCAGAAGCCGCGTCTGAAGGGGCTGGGGTTTGTATGGCTGGGGAAGACCAGTGGCACGGCTACATCAGGGCCTCCTGTTCCTGCCCCCCATCAACCCTGAAAGGGCAACCCCATGGTAGGTGTCTCTGAGACACTCCCTGGGGACCCCAAACAGAACAGGGCCTGTCTCTTGGCAGGAAATCAATATCTGATAGTCTCTAGTGTTTCCCAACGTGGCAGCTGACAGAGAAGCTAAATCATTTGCCCAAGGTCACACAGCTAAGGAGAAACACACGTCAGGACTCTCAGGCTTTTCCAACCACTCTAGTGTTTCCCAAACTTCAGCCACTTGCAAATCGCCTTCCCAATTTTGTCCAGATCTTTCTATCCCCTCTATTATTATTTACCTAAAACATTTTTTAACTGATTTTAAATCAGACCACTTTTTAAGATTTGGCTAAATTCAAAAGTGATAGGTTTTATAAAAGAAAGAGAAAAAAGTCATAGGTTTCATGACTTTATTAAAAAGTCATAGGGGGCTTCCCTGGTCGCGCAGTTGTTGAGAGTCCGCCTGCCGATGCAGGGGACACTGGTTTGTGCCCCGGTCCGGGAGGATCCCACATGCCCCGGAGCAGCTGGGCCCGTAAGCCATGGCCACTGAGCCTGCGCGTCCAGAGCCTGTGCTCCGCAACAGGAGAGGACACAACAGTGAGAGGCCCGCGTACCGCAAAAAAAAAAAAAAAAAGTCATAGGCTTTATATATTTTTAATTCACATTAAAATAAATCACAGCTATTAAAATTTGTACAATTGTCTACCTGTCTTAAAAATCACCTCAAAAATGACCAGCAGTCATTTGCAACACACTTGGTAGGCTCGGGCCCCCTCTATGCCCAAACAGTCCTATGGATAAAATTTCACTCTTTATTTGTTCAAATGTGTGACATATGGTTTGTGCTTGTTGTTCATAAGAAACCAGCGTGAGGGCCAGACGATTAACTCACAGTCAGCTTCGAAAGGAAGAGGGTTTACCAATGGATACTCTTTGTGTGGAAACCCCTCTGACCTGACAGAGGGGCAGGCAGGCAGCAGGGCCAGCCTGACAGACCTGCAGCTCACAGGCACTCACAGGCCCTCCTATTAAAGAGAGCTCTGTTTGGACCAGGGTCTCTAATTTCCCTCCCTGCGGTGTGCTGGGTTTTGACAACTATACTCCAGTCCCTTGACTTCCAAGACTGGCCCAAGGACCCCGGCCCCCACTTCTCTGTTTTCTGCTTTTCAGAGTAAGAATTGTTCTGCCTCTGGCTGTGAAGTCTGAGTACCTATCCTGAGGTGGCTTCTTTCATCCCTGACGGGCTCCCAGATACCCCTTAGAACAGAAAGCTGTGATCTTTCTCTTCCAAGTTGGAAAATAAAAAGCTTCAGGAAGAATGTCTCTCTCCCCATCCCTCTCCCTCTCCCTCCCCTCCTCCCTCCTCCCCCACTGTGTCTCAGACACCTTCTCAGATGGAGGCACCTGAGAGATGGCTCCTCTCAGGACTTTCTACATGATTCGTTATTCCACTCACCCCTGCCTTCTGTTTATGCTGACTGTGGAAAGGTTGGAAGCTATCCTATTAGCAGTTTTTTCTATCTGTCCAGACTTCTATTTTAAGCATGCAAAAAACTAGGCCTTTAGAGGAGTGTGGCCCCCTTTCCTTTCTGAATATCTGTATCCCTCAGTCTGCAACCTCTGACAATCAGAACTTAAGAGCCAAGAGTACCAGGTAGATCCTTCCCTGTGTGAACTCCCACTTCTCACTCTAAAAAACTTAGGAATCAACAGACTCAGATAAGGTGCTAGCTTTTCCTATCTGAATGCCCTATCCAAATTCTATCTGAACTTCGGAACTAAAGAGAGTTGGATCTCAAAGGACACTGTCTCAAACTCATTCTCCTGGGGGCAAAATGTCTGTAGACACAGTTTCCCAGTGACTCCCTCACAGCAGTTCACCAGGGTCAAATCCTCACAGAATGTTTCCCAGAGAGAATTCTGGGCAGTGCCAGGGCCCCTGAGGAACTGGTTATGGTCGGGTAACTTTGGAAATGCTACCTTTCTGATGGCTTCACACTGGCCAACCTGGGTTTAACAAACTGGGTCTGTGTCTCTGCTGTAAGACTCCTCAGACATAAGCATATTTGACCCACAGAGCCTTTGTTTATACACCTATTAAAATCCTGTGGAACTTGTGTTCTTCAAGACACACTCTTGGAAATATAGGTTTGGGGCTTTTCACCAGCACTTTGTCCTAAGACACAGGCCTGCAGTAACCACTAGCCCAGAAGGTACCCTTGTGCAAATCAGAAAACAGCCCCCCCGCCCTTCCTCAAGGCACATTTTGCCTCTGTCGGTTGGAAAATTGGGGTAATGCAGCTTTTGTTAGAACGCCTTTCAAAAAAAAAAAACCTTTCAGAAGTTAGATGGAACTTTACTGCCATCTAGTGGAAAATTGCTCAAACAGATATACCAATCTGCAGCCTTTGTGGATGGAGCCCTTTGGATGCCGCGCCTAGTTCTGCATGGAAACCCTACACATGGCAGCCTCCCTTTCCCCGCAAGGACCGCAACCTGCCAGGTCTGGGGAGAGGCCCAGGGGTCTGAATTTTCAAGAAGCTCTCTGACTGATTCTGAAGTATAGCTCAGTGACATTTTGCACACAAACCAGGATGTGCAGGAAACAAGATGATATGTAGGCCATTCTTATGCTTGCAGGCACATAACACATGGCAGCAATAGAATCAGAATCTGTTGCCTTGGAGAGAAAAAAAGTATTTTTAAAAAATAGTTTTTTTCAAGGTTTGGACATGCAGGGTTTTTTAGCGGGAAAAGTGTTAGGGTTTTGGGGTCTTATTGCTAAGCTCTGAGATACATTAAAAGAAAAGTAGTCAGGCTCACATTTTTACTGATTCCACTGCAAGGAATCACAGGAGGAAACCATGATTCTGGACTGAAGTGGCACTTTCCTACTGAGTAATGTGACCCAAGGCACTTGATAGAGTGGTCTGGGGGAGGAAAAGGTCTTAGTTCCTCACCTACTAGTTGAGGTAAATGACACAGTCTCTTTTAGTCCCCATCTCCTCTCCTGTGAAACGGAGGCAGAGTTCTGCCCTGACCACCTCAAAGAAGTGCTTGGAGAATAAATATGTTATGAACTAAAATACTGCGTAGGTAAGAGTGGATTTTTATTGCTTAAAGATGCAAATAAGTCAGGGCTGATTGAAGATGACAAGGTCACCTTGGTATACAACCCTGTTAAAATCCTTTCCTGTTGGCAAGTTGAATTAGTGAGCTTTGTTTCCTGAGGTTGTAGAGAGAAAAATCCTTTTCTTCCTCCTGCCAGGGTCATCTGTCTAAAGCGTAAATCTGACCACATTACTCCAGCTCCTTCTCACCTGTCAGATCTCAGATTAAATGTCAGCTCCTCAGAGAGCCAGTCCTGACCGGCCTCCCTCCACAGCTGCAGGTCTCCCC
Organism: Delphinapterus leucas; assembly: GCF_059928025.1. Lineage (NCBI taxonomy): Eukaryota > Metazoa > Chordata > Mammalia > Artiodactyla > Monodontidae > Delphinapterus > Delphinapterus leucas. The sequence goes on from NC_143148.1 coordinate 23,962,764, forward strand.
CTCCACAGCCCCTCCCCAATCACTCTCTACAGCACAGCCGCTGCACGTCCCTCATGACACTTGCCACTGTGTCAAGCTGCTTTATTCTTTCTTTTCTTGTCTCTCTACTCTCAAGAGAATGTAAGCTCCCTGAAGGAAGGGAAGGATGTGTTTATGTGACTCTCTCTCCAGCAAAGGCTAGATTAACACCAGGTAACTGGTTGGCCCTCAAAATGCTTTGTTGAATGAATGAAGTGTTTGTTCTCCTGTAGGAGGCCCCTTTAGATGACAGTGCCCCCTTTCTATGAAAATTTGCCCCCATCAACCCAAAGGGATATATCCCTAGAAGCCATGTTTGAATGTGACTGGACCAGGAAGTGGCACCACCCAATGCTGTCTCCTGGGCATTTGGATCCGGAGACAACCTGGTCTGTGGCTTGATCAGAAAAGAGGGATGTAAGGAGTTATGGAGAGACCATGTCTGTCCACGTGCCTGCCTGACAGAGAAAGCCGGCGTGTCGGGGAGAGAGAGAGAGATAAAGGAACTAGGAGACTATGAGGGTTCAAGAGAGAGTGCCCTGATTTTCCAGACCCTGATTCCAGGTTCTCATGAGGCCTGGCGGCCCATGGGCTCCATGAGAGCCACAGGTTCACAGCTTCCTTCCAGTAACTTCCCTTTTTTTGCTTAAGCCAAATTAAAAATCTCTTCCACTAGATGAGAGACCTCAGCACACCAGGACTGTTTCTCATTCGCTCCTGAATCCTAGGGCTTGGCACAGTGATGGGCGTGGAGAAAACAGCTCAGCAAACACCTCTTCACTGCACAGAGGTCAATTTTTCACTTTCCACTTATACTGTTCCACAATGTTCCCACGTATCTGGATAGGTCAGAGGTCACAAACTGGTTACTCAAGTGTTGAGTCAACCAACAGACTTGTTTTGTTTTGTTGTGATTCTGTCTTGGCCTGTACAGTTTAGGAAGAACAGAAGGGAGGGAGGAAGGAGAAAGGAGCTAACATTTTAAAATGAAGGGATTTCACATAAAAATCCAACTTTCCAGCTTCTTTTTAAAAATCAGACTATTTGACTGCACTAAACTCTAAAAGCCCTTTCTACTCCATCTTCTTTCTGGTGGTCCAGGGAGAAGCAACATAATCCAAGACCCAACAATCCCAAAGGGAAATGAATAAAATCAAAAAGCTTTTTTTCTCTCTCATTATTTGTGTCTCAATAAGAAAAATCTGCTTCCTCCCAGAAAGAGCCAGCAAGGATTATAAAACAGAGGCTCAGCTATGGACGCTGGCAACATCTGCATAGACAGGCACAGCCGCAGTGTCTGCTGGCTCGTGTCACCCTTGAAGCTAAGCTGCATACAGCATTTGGCCCTGCTCACTCAAGAAACCTGCTGAGACAAATGATGGTGTCAAAAGCAAGCTCATTTTATTTTTACATGGCTCGACTTCACGGCCCTTGTCTCCTTGGGCACTCATACAGCTCAGAGACTTTGGGTTTCTGCCTGGGAAGCTCAGTCCTCATGCCCCAGGAGATGGCGAACAAACCCATCAGACACAAGGGAAAAGGGCCAAAGTGCATTTTCCACTATACTGTTGTCTTAGGCGGGAAGCAAATCCTGACACAGGCAACTGAGGGCACGGATTGCCTGGGAAGTAGTCCCAGGAGTATGGAAGTGAGACAGGGAAGAGAAGGCAGCCAATAAAGAGCATATCATCAAACTGTGGGCCACTGGAGTTCACTGTCACTGGAAAATGCTGTGAGACCATGTAGAACGCACCTCAGCATCATCTCTTCCAGTCCCCAGAGGGAGCCGGGGTATTTATCCTCCAAACCCCATCCGTCATGGACTGAGGGCTGCATTCACTCCCAGCACCTCTGGCCTGTCCCAAGGACGGAAGCCATCCGGCACAGAGCCCTGGGTGTCTGCAGAAACACACGCTTATTACCACAGCTGCTCCATCCCATGCCCCTACCTCAGCTTCACAGAGCCATCCAGTCACTCCTACAATCAGAGACGTGGTTGTAGAGAGAAAAATGTGACAATTAAATATCACATTGTGGAAATTACGCATACGCAGAATAGTTTGTTTACCTGGTTCAATCATTTTCTTTATTCTGATCAAAATAAACTCCTTCTCTGTGTTTTAAAAACCACCAGAGAGGTCTTCCCTGGTGGCGCAGTGGTTGAGAGTCCGCCTGCCGATGCAGGGGATACGGGTTCGTGCTCCGGTCTGGGAAGATCCCATATGCCACGGAGCAGCTGGCCCCGTGAGCCATGGCCGCTGAGCCTGCGCGTCCGGAGCCTGTGCTCCACAACGGGAGAGGCCACAGCAGTGAGAGGCCCGCGTACCGCAGAAAAAAACACAAGAAAATAGGCCTTCAAGAGCTTACAAAGGGGGCTTCCCTGGTGGCGCAGTGGTTGAGAGTCCGCCTGCCAATGCAGGGGACATGGGTTCGTGCCCCGGTCCGGAAAGTTCCCACATGCCACGGAGCGGCTGGGCCCATGAGCCATGGCAACTGAGCCTGAGAGTCCGGAGCCTGTGCTCCGCAACGGGAGAGTCCACAACAGTGAGAGGCCCGCGTACCGCAAAAAAAAAAAAAAAAAGAAAAGAAAATGGGAGCAGCAGACCTCTGATTCTGAGCCAGCTGTTTTCATCTTTGCCAGGGTCCACTTGGAACCTGACATGCTGAAATACTGCAGTTTCCAAGGCACATGGCTCCCCTCCCCCTACTCCCGCCCTCCCCGGCCTTTCCAGTTTACCCATCCACCCTGTTCTTCCATTGTCGCAGGAAGGCTGAGCCTTATGGTGAGGTTAATCTTGATCATTTATCACTGGAACATTCTTCATTCATGTGCTAATTTTTACATCTTGCTGTCACTTCAAAGAAGTTCACCAGATGTTTTGGAAGAGTATTTGATATTTTCTTTACAGAGATGCACAGTTCTCTCAGTCGCTGGAGGGTTTCCCTCCACATCAAAATTCCAGCCCTAGTACAGTTCTCCACCTCTTCACAGTCACTGACATCTCATCAGAGAATCAGTCACTCAACTCTCATCAGAGCAAAAGAACAGTCCTGGGGCTGCAGTTAAAAGGGCTCGTGATTACAGGGTCTAATTCACAGATCCAGATTCCACATCCCTAGCATCTGATTCAATTCAGCAGCCATGTTAAGATCCTGCTTATGCTCAGTGCTGAGTGAAATGCTCAGGATAGAAAGCCAGGAGGACTCCATCTCTCTCAGCCCGCAAGAAACTCACAGCAAGGTGAGAAGATGGAAAAGTAAAGGAGTGATTGCAATGCAGTGCAATATGTGGAGAATTACAACTCTTTCTGTAAGGAAGCAGTAGGGTGAGGAAAACTCCCAGACACTGGCTTGGGTGAAGAAGAGGGTGGTAAAACAACAACAGAAATTGGGAATAAAGGACAAGGAGCCAGTTGGGGTGGGATGGTACTAGAGGATGGCTAGGGGAAGATCAGCTCTTAGGCACGTTCATTTTTTTTCTTTCTACTGATGGCCTCCATGTGCTAGATCCCGTGCTGGGAATACAACAGGAAACCACACAAAGTATTTGTTTTTATGGAGCTGACATTCTAATGGAAGAAGACAGAAAATAAACAAGGATACTACTAAACAAACAAGATGTTTTCACAGACAACATTCAGTACCGGGGTTTGATTGTTTTTATAGCAATGTGAGAGAGAATAATGAGAGTTGGGAAAGCTATAAACAGTCTATGGCAAGACTTCTTAACCCTGGCTTTATATTAGAACAACAGGGGAAAGTTTTGTAAAATATGCCAATGTTTAATGATTTATTAGAAACAAGACCAAAAACAAAAGCAATAAAAGAAACACTTGATAAATTGTACTTCTTCAAAATGAAAATTATTTTGTCTACAGAAGATTCCATCAAGAAAGTGAAAAGACAGCTCTCAGAATGGAAGAAAATATTTGCAAGTCATATATCTGATAAGGGACTTTGTATCCAGAATATACAAAGAACTCTTACAACTTAATAATAAGAAGACAAATTTTTAAAAGGGAAAATATCTGAATAGGAATTTCTCCAAAGAAGATATACAAGTGGCCAAAAAGAGATGCTCAACATTATTAGTCATTAAAGAAACGCATACCACAATAAGATATTACTTCACATCCACTAGAAAGGTTATAATGAAAAAGTCAGACAAAAACAAGTGTTGGAAAGGATGTGCAGAAAATGGAATCCTCATACATTACTGGTAAGAATGTAAAATGGTGCAGATGCTTTGCAAAACAGTTTGGCAATTCCTCAAAATTTTAAACATAGAGTTACCAGATGATCCAGAAATTTCATTCCTGGGTATCTTCCCAAGAGAAATGAAATCATATATCCACACAAAGACTTGTATATGAATGTTCATAGCATCATTGTTCATAGCCACAAAGTGAAAAAAACTCAAATACCCATCAATTGATGAACAGAAAAATAAAATGTGGTATATCTATATGCTAAATATTATTCAGCAATATAAAGGAATAAAGTACTGATAACATGCTACAACATGGATGAACCTAAAAAGCATGCAAAGTGAAAGAAGTCAGTCACATAAGACTGCGTATTGTATAATTCTATTTATATGAAATGTCAAGAACAGGCAAATCTATTAAGACAGAAAGTACATCAATGTTTGTCTAGGGCTAGAATAGGGGCAGAGGAGTATGGGGAGTAATAGTTAAGAGATTTATTATTTGGATAATAAAAATGTTCTAATATTAGATTATGGTGATGCTTATACAACTCTGCAAATATTACTAAAACTCTTGGAACTAAACACTTTAAATCAGTGAATTTTCTGGCATGTAAATTATATCTCAGTGAAGCTGTTAAAGAATTGAAAAGTAAAATGTACCAAATGTAAAACCGATAGCTAGTGAGAAGCAACCGCATAGCCCAGGGAGATCAACTCGGTGCTTTGTGACCACCTAGAGGGGTGGGATAGGGAGGCTGGGATGGAGGGAGACGCAAGAGGGAAGAAATATGGAGATATATGTATATGTGTAGCTGATTCACTTTGTTATAAAGCTGAAACTAACACACCACTGTAAAGCAATTATACTCCAATAAAGACGTTAAGAAATATATGTATGCATGTATGTGTGTATCAGTGCCTAGGCCAATGGTTCCCAAACTTGGCTGAATCACCTGGGAATGCCCACATCACATCCCATGCAGATTAAATCACAATGTTTGTTGGGAGTAGGAGTCCCCAGGTACTTCTATGTGCAGCCAAGTTTGGGAACCACTGGCCCAGGCCCTCACTCACAGAGACTCTGACTTAACTGGTTAGAGAGAAGCTGGGGGTGATCATTTAAGGCTCCCAGGTGATTCTGGTGGGCAGTGAGATGAAGCTGACACTGTAGATGCAGAGAAGCTAGAGAAAATCTGGGGCCTTGATGCCATGATCAAACTGCTGGGTCAACCAGCCCTGAAACCCTCACTGCCTCTGGGCTGCCTGGTATGTGAGCCAATAGATTTCCCTTCTTATTTAAGCCAGTTTGAGTTAAGTTTTCTATTACTGCCCTGAACTGACACAGGCAGTCATAGACAGTATCTCTCAGACAGTGAGTATTAGAGCCAACTGAGACCAAAGGATGCAAAGGATTCAGCTTTTGAGAATCTGATAGAAGGGATCTGAGCCCAGGGAACAGCATGTGCCAATGCCCTGAAACAAGAATAGGCTTGGTGCGTTCAAAGAACAGGTTAAAAAGGCCAGAGGGAGCATTTCCACCAAGAGCTGGTCTGTCAAGTAATAGAAGATAATTCTGAGGAGGGAAATATTTGATACATTGAAGGGTAAAGGTGGCTCAACCAACTTTAATGTAGAACATTCTACTCAGCAGAAAAGAAAGCAAGAAAAGTCCCGAGAGTTGTCCTTTCCTTGGGATGCAAGTGATCCCACTGGAAGGAAGAACAATGTCTCGCACATCACAAGGCAGCATCTCAGCCAGGATGCCATGTGACCGTCAATATACTCTAGGGAAATTATGCTCTGATTTTAAAATCAAGAACAGGCAGGTAGGGACTTCCCTGGTGGTCCGGTGGTTAAGAGTCTGCACCTCCACTGCAGGGGGCACAGGTTCAATCCCTGATCGGGGAAATACGATCCCACCTGATGCGCCCTGCCCCTCAAAAAACAACAGGTAGGTAGAGGGGTGTGTGTGTGTGTGTAGAAATAGTTGGTGACTTTGCTAAACCAAAGATGGCAAGGAAGAATTCAGAATTCTCCTAGGCCATAAGGAACATTAAAATTGGAAGTCTTTATTCTCTGAGAGCATTTCTAAACTGCAAAGTTCAAGCTCATGCCCGCATTCCTAAGTGTTTTTCCTTCATCTAAAAAGCAACAAGAAGAGGCTTCCCTGGTGGCGCAGTGGTTGGGAACTCGCCTGCCAATGCAGGGGACACAGGTTCAAACCCTGGTCCGGGAGGATCCCACATGCTGCAGAGCAACTAAGCCTACAAGCCACAACTACTGAGGCCTGTGTGCCTAGAGCCTGTGCTCCACAACAGGTGAGGCCACCGCAATGAGAAGCCCGTGCACTGTAACAAAGACCCAATGCAGCCACAAATAAATAATAAATAAATAACTAAATTTTTAAAAAGCAACAAGAAGAGAGAGTCTGGTCTTAAAATTTTTTTTTTAATTTTAAAAAGGTCACTTCTCAAAATAGCATTGAATATTTCATAGCTTTAAAGTTAGGGAACAGCCTCAGAGGAAAGCTTAGCACCACCTGCTCTCGTCTTAGCTCTCAGCTTCCCCTTCTCAGAAGGCAGACTTTACTAAATAAACAGCAAAGAGGCCAGGTTATTGAGCAGTTTAGAGACTCTTAATCTTTGAGGAAGTTGCTTGTGCTCATGCCACTCCCAAAGAAAAGTTGTAAAGGAGCTTCCTAGACAGTCCCCAGAGTGCTGGGGCAAGAAGGGCAGTAACTGCACAGCAAGTTAGGGCTCCTGGGCCCATTATGGCCCCAAGAGACCAGATGGGATCTGAAGCAAGCCACTGAATCTCTCTGAGATCACTTTCCTTGTCAGTAGAGTTGGGGTGAAGCTGTCTCCCTCTCCTCCCAGGGGGCTCTCAGGGCTTCTTGGCACTGCACTGAGGGACAGTGCAGGGAGACTGGAAAGAAGAGGAACCTGTGCCTGGAGGGAGTGATTCCTTCCAAATGCTAATAAGAGACTCAGCAAGCCTCAGTCCATCCATCTCCTTTACAGAAAACCTCCAACAGGAACGAGTGATGTTTAGGAAGGCTACTGAGAGACTCAGTATTAGTCAAAGCTTATCAGCAGTTTCAATAGTTTTAATCCAAGTCAATAGCCATCTTCTCATTTTATAAGATAATGCCTTTGTCCTGGTCACTGGTGTGTCTGGGTCTCACTAAATGCCATAGCAAAGCAAGCTGGGCCCCGTGTCATTACCACCACCAGCATACGCAAGTTCCCTCGAATGCTTCCTTGTAAACCCTGCTGAAAACAAAATAAGATATTAATAACCTCTCTGGCCCACTGTTGTCTCCTGTCTTTGGAATGTTCACTGAAGGTCTCAGCAAGAACTGGAAATTGCCTCTAATGCTCCTTGTTTGGTCTGGCAGGGCTGGGGCCACGTGCTCTGCGGTGGAAGCAAGGTGTTGATCAGAAAGCCAGCTTCTTGACTGACTTTATCTCCTCCTGGGCAGAAACCAATTTCAGCAAGAACTTTGTAATTTGGAACTCAAGGATATAAGATACATTCAGGGAATCATTTTCCCTCTGCAAATTACAGGTTTGTCATTTAAGAGGTATAATATCACTGACAGGGCCTGCTTCTTCTTCTTCTTCTTTTTTTCATTCTGAAAACTGCCATATTGATGCTCTCAGAACAGAGACTTAGAAATGAGAATAATGGCCTGTACTTCAGACAAACAAATCCATGTTCTCTACAAAGAGGCAGAAGAACTATGCCAGACAACAAATCTTTATTTATTCAGCAAGCTCTTGAGTGTTTAGGCAGAGTGGCAGACCTAAATGCCTAGCTCATAGAGGGTGTTTAATAAGTATGTGAAAGAAGGAATGAAGGAAGGAAGGAGGGAAGGGAGGGAGGGAGGGAGGAAAGAAGGAAGTTTGGAAGATTCATCTTGAAATCAAGCATGGTCTGAGCTGCACTGAGCTGTGTATTTGTTTCTGTCACTTTTAAATGCAAAGGCCAAACGGTAATTGTGTGGTGAGATTTGGAGAGGTTGTCAGAAAGAGTTGTAAGAAAATGATTATTGACAAAGTGCAAGACAATGAGAGTGAAGAGAATTTGAGGAGCAAGTTTGCAAAGAGGGGAAATAAAACAATTTGTCCAGCACTCCACCACAGCATAACAACGTGTTTGAAAAAAATCTGGTTGGATTTATTTATTAGATTTTTGTTTTTAATTTCAAATTCAGTCACTCTCTCTAGGTCCTGTGGGCATGTGCTTATGATTAAAAATACATTACAGTATTCTTAGCTACCATAAAACAGCATAAGAGCAATGGTGTAATTACACATGACTTCCTCTGAAATATAGCTGCTTCCTTGGCTCTGTGCTTAGCGAGCTCCCCCAGGATCAATGAAACCATAAGTATGGACCATTTCTCCTCAGCATCCCTACCAGGATGGAGGTTACTCCCCACACCTAGCTGCTGTCCTCTCTCCAAGCTGGTATTTCTTCACCCAGAACCTTCACAGACAGATCTTCAACCTGACTCGTATCTTGGGCTGAACTGTCAGGTAAGATTTAAAGCCTGAGGAATGAGAGTGAGCACTTCACAGTTTACAAAGTGTTTTTGACTGATATTCTCACCTGATTAATAAAGGGCAATGCAAATGTGAAGTTTTTTCTTAAAAAAAATTAGTGTTGAGTGTTAATTCTGGTCCCCAAAGATTAGCAAATGCTTAAATATTAAGCAAAAGTATAACATTCTCCTGGAGTAGCTTTTACAACTGAACATTTGTATAATATTCCCCCAAAACTCATCATTAAGAAGGGATAATATGCAAGGAAAGCACAAAAACTCTTTTGTTAGCATTCCTGATAAATCCTCATTGCTATTCTAATAAATAAAGTCCATGTTTGGGACAAATGCTTTAAACTGAGAGCAGACTGGCCAGCCTTCTGACACCTCTGGTTCCTGCAACACCTTCACTTTGAAGTTGCATCACTGCACTGCACAATCCAGTTGCATTTCATTGTGGAGCTTTCATAATAACCAATTTATTAAATTATTCTTCAGAAGATTGGAGTGGTAGAGATCAAACCAACTGAGGAGCTCTGAGACATTTTTCTTTTTTTTCTTTTTTTTTTTTTTTTTTGTGGTACCCGAGCCTCTCACTGTTGTGGCCTCTCCCGTTGCGGAGTACGGGCTCCGGACGCGCAGGCTCAGCGGCCATGGCTCACGGGCCCAGCCGCTCCGCGGCATGTGGGATCTTCCCGGACCGGGGCACGAACCCGCGTCTCCTGCATCGGCAGGTGGACTCTCAACCACTGCGCCACCAGGGAAACCCTCTGAGACATTTTTAAACCCTAATGTCAGTACTGACCAAATACAAGCTAGATTATCAAAAACTTTTCAAGAACATTTTAATGCCTTGCTCTCGTAAACTCTGACAGTCTGCCATTTAAGATTAAAAGGAGCCGTTTGTTTGTAATAATTGCATAAGGGCCTGGAAGTGACCTTGCCAGCAAGCAAACCTGTCAACCCTCCAACTGGGAGTCAGGGTTGGCACAGGACATTGTGCCAGCTAGGCTCCAGGAGCTGTTGCACCCTGCCTGCAGCAAACATCTGCAGGCCCCATGGCACGGAGCACTTCCATGCCCACCAGCCGAACCTCCACTGGCCAGACTGAATTCCTTTGCCTGAGGGTTTCCTCTTGACACTGGAGCCCATTCTGCCCACATATGTGGCAGACCAGAAATGCCGGGGAATTAAGCTCCCCAGGAGCAATCCCCAGCCAATGACCGGAGGTGCAAGTTCCACCCTGTCTCCCGGAGTCCCCAACAAGATTAAACTCCTACTGCCCACCATGGAGACTCATTAACTCTCCCTTCTTGGCTGTCTTCCCTTCCCTGACTCACTGCCACCTCCTTTATCAGTGCTTCCTGGGTTCACTTCCCAAATAAACTGCTTGCCCTCAAATCCTTGCCTTGGGGTCTACTTCTGGGGAAACTCAGACTAAGACTCCCCCATCCTTACCAAGGCTTTGGATGCAGTGCACATCTCCCAGGCTGGAGAGGGAACACCCCAATGCCATCTGCTTCCCAGAGGCTCTGAGCCAGCTGCGGTCATTATGAATCTGAGTAATCTGATCTTAGATGTGAAATCAAAGGTTAGATGATGCCTTCACACCACATAGCAGTAGTCACCCCATCTAGCTTCCAGGTGGAGTGGTATGAGGGGGAAGGATAGTGTGTTTTCCAGCTGTCTGTCTCTCTCTACAATCAGCTCCCCTCCTGTCATCCTCTGTAGGCTTAGAGGGAAATCAGGAGGCGAGAGAGGATCTTGCAATCACAGAGCTGTGAGCCGTGATGGAATCGTAAAGCCCCCATGAGCCCATGTGTGAGAATAAAGGAAAGTTGCATCTTTGATGGTGACGGGAACACCAGCGCCTTTAGCAGAGGCTCTGCTAAAGTAAATTCAGTTTCATAATTCTCTTATTGTGAGAAGAAAAATGGCATTCTTACTTTGTGGATTTGAATCATCATTTTGTATTTGAGAATGCTACATGAGTATCAATCTAATGAACATTCACTGACTCTCCATTATATGGCCAGCCCTGTGCAAGACTGGAGACACTGGGATAAATATGACATAGTCCCTGACCTTGCAGTAACATGAAGGAGACAGGCCATAAATAGATAATATGGCGTGACATGCATTAGAGTGATAAAAACAATGCATCCAGGAAGTATGGGAGGACTGATGCTGCCAAAGAGATCAGTAGGGGGCTTCCAGAAATAACTGACAACAAAACTGAGTCTCGGAGAATAGACAGAGTTAGCAGGTAAAGGGGCACGATAAGAAGAAAAAGGCACAGAATCAAGAAAAAGAAGTGTAGGGTTAAAGAGCAACGTCTTATACCAAATAGTATAGAAGGAATACTGCTGTTTTAATACAAGTATAAATGATCTGTTTTAATACAAGTACATTAGAATTTAACTACAATGCTTTTTTTAAATTAACAAGTGGAGTACAGTACCCAATAGACAACCTGGACACTATCTTGAGCTTCAGGTGAGCCTCCCCAAGGCTGAGAGATGCAAGATGCAGTGTGGGGGAAGTGAGAGCTGGGATAAGGTGAAGCATGGAGAAAGGCAAGAGGGTGAGGGATTTGAGGAGGGGGGAGGATGGCCACAGAACACACTACTCCCTTTTTCTTAATGCAGTGCTTTAGTTTCAGGACCTTCACAATACAACCCTGAGTGATAAGAACCCTACTGAAAAGAATTGTTAAACTGTCCAGTGCCCCAGTGATCTGTGCTGTGAGGGCTGTAAAAGGTCTCTCTCCCTCTTTCTCCCTCTCTCTGTTTCTCTCTCTATATATATGTGTGTGTGTGTGTGTGTGTGTGTGTATCGGGTTGTGTCCCTGGATTAGCAACAGATTGGACTCTCTAGGGCTTGTCATTAAATTCCCAATTACCACAGGATTCTAAACCAATGAGGTAACCTCCATGATCTGCTTATCTTGGATTTTGTCATGGGGATGATGATTTAGTGTTGATGGTAAATGAAGTAAAAGAGAGCTTTGAGATATTTCTGAAGAAAGCAGTAAGAAAATGAAAACTGAATAAAATTAATTAGCTCCAAATCAGTATAATTTCCTACCAAAAATGCTAAGGAGGCTTGCTAAAGAAAACAATCACTAAGTCTTCTCCTTGCACAAAACAGTTCTCAGTTCTCTAGGAACTGCTTGCCACTCTCCTTCTCACCAAAAGCTTCAGATCATCCAGGAAGGCCTCTCCCAAGATGGTAACCTTATTCCCATTTTGGAGAGACTCAGCCTCTGGAATCACTGCAAGGTGAGGGTGACTGCCCCGAAGGTCCGAAGCATTCAGAAGCCTATGAAGAACATCTGTTTGCTTCTCATGGATGCTTTTACAGAAGATAGAGAAGTCAGTAAATATCCCTTTTTTTTTAAATTTTGGTGTCCCTTAGCAACACGTGAAAATAAATGGATGATATAAATGTTGAAAACATAAATGTCGGTATTTAAATAAGGAGAGTTGGGACTTCCCTGGTGGTCCAGTGGTAAAGAATCCACCTTACAGGGGACGTGGGTTCGATCCCTGGTCAGGGAACTAAGGTCCCACATGCCGCGGGGCAACTAAGCCCGCATGCCACAACTACTGAGGTCCCTCGCCTCAACTAGAGAGCCTGCGTGCTGCAAACTACAGAGCCCATGAACTCTGGACCCCGCGCACCACAACTAGAGAAGAGAAAAACCCGCACACCACAGCTAGAGAGAAGCCCGTACGTGGCAACAAGGAGCCCGCGTGCCGCAACAAAAGATCCCACATGCCTCAAGGAAGATACCACGTGCTACAACTAAAGACCTGATGCAGACAAAAATAAATAAAATAAATAAATAATATAATAAATCGAAAATAAATAAATAAGGAGAGTTAATCAACAAGTTAGGTAGTGAACAAGAAGGGGTTTTGTTTTTGTCTTTTTAAGTAAAAGAGATTGTCCCTAGCCTCAAGATTCTTCCAATACTTGTGAAGACAGACTATCACAGGAAACAACACAAAATCCCACACTGTATTGTGTATAGTGTGGACTGAAAGTCCAAAGGGGGTGGGGGGTGGGGAGAAGAATAATGAGGGCTGCTGTGTCCACCAGGATGAGCTAAGCATTTTTGAATAGAGCACTTTACAGATTACAAACAGCTTCTATTTTCCATGATCACACTTAACCTCCCATGGGGAGCAAGCAAGGAGCATTCTGCTCTTATCCGTACTTTACAGATAGAACACGAAGCTGAGACAGGCCCAGGGCTGGACAGCATAAGTAACAATTCTGGAACTTGAAACTGCAGTGTAGGCAGTCCAGCATCTGAGCTCTTTCCCCAGAAACTGAACTGATGCCTCAAGAATAACACAGTGAGCCGCCCATGTGTGGTACATGCCTGCTACTCCTTAAGGAGTAGAGAAACGCACAAAAAAAAAAAAAAAATGAACGGGTGAATCCTACCCCAACCTGTACACCTGGTTGCTCTGGGTCTCTACCCCTGGCCCATTCCCTCATTCCTTCAAACTCTAGTTTCTCACTATCCAATGGCCCAGACGACAGAGCAAGCTTCAGTTAGAACTGCTGAGCACTGCAGAGAAAATCTTTCTTTCCCAGCAGGAAAAAGGGCTTTCAGGGCTTGAGTCTGAAATCCACTTTGTGAAAATTCAGAATTGAAGTGCTTGTTTCATTTGCATCTTTTGAAAAAATCTGTGAACAGGCATTTGGCCTAGGTTTATCTTGAAAATGCCTTTAGATTTGAATATTTACAACATTAAAGGATTCCGTTTTTCTTTGATGGAGCTTGAATCATTTCAGCTATCTGAACCCAATTCAACCCTTCCGTTTTGTTCCCTTCCTCTACACACAAACTCACACTTGCATACACATGAATGCATGTGCAAATGTGCATAGACATACGCGTGCTTGCTCGTGCACCTTCATGCACACAGACGTGCACAGAGTCACTCATATGCATTCACACATACAAACATGCACACATACACACACATGTACACAAACACATGCACTCACACTTCAGACTTTTCATGCACAGACTGATCCAGTCAATGCAGAGAGAATGGAAGGAATAAGCATTGGGCTGTGCCACCTGCTGTGTTTGAATCTTCACTATTTAATTCTAACTCTTCATCTACCTCCCCCTTACTATTCTTATGACATTTTACTTTTGGAGACTCCATTCTGATGTGTCATTGTACCACAAAATTCTGGGATAGGGGGCAGCTTAAGGTCACCCAGAGCATGAACCCTCTCCCACAGTAGTCAGGCCAAAAAGTTTAGACTCTCTTGAAGGACTCCAGTAACAGGAAATCTTCTCCCTCATGAAGTAGTCTGATTCTTTTTCTCACATCTCCTGACTTCAGGCTAGTCAGGTAGCTAAAGTTCTAATCCTGGCCCTGCTCCAACCCCCTGGGTGACATGGGACACATCAGTTCCTGTCCTAGGCTTCATGTTTCTCATGAGAGAATTGGGGCAACTGATCTTTTCAATAAAGACATTTTGATAACTTGGAAACTGTTACAATATTCTTCCTTATTTTGAGTCAAAAATCCCCTCCCCTAGAGTACCTACGCCTGGTCCACAGTCTGCCCTGTGGGGTTACACCTTCAACCTCATGCCAGAGAGTGGGTGGGTAGCTTCACCTTCTCCTCCAGGTAGGACTCTCGTCCTCTCTCTGTGGGCTGTGTCCTGGGTACTTCTTGTGCCCACCTCACATCCACATGGCCCACTTTTTACTCCAGCTACTGCTGCTGCAACCAAATTTGGGAAGGTGTAGCCTGATGACTTCTTATCTCCACTGCACTGTGTTCCTCTTGCTTTCTGCCCTGGAAGTAGTTCACTGTCTGACACCCACTGATCTGCAGGAACCCACACAGGCCATTTTGGACCAGGGTGACCAACCATCGAGCTTTTTCTAGGATTGAGGGGGTTCGTAGGATGCAGGATATTCAGTTTGGAAATTGGGACAGCCCCAAGCAAATTGGGACAAGTTGGTCACCTTAGCCTGAATTTAGGAAGGTCTTAACACCCAAAGGCAACCATAAACAATGGGGGACTCAAGTTGCTGGTGGGTGACACTCCCCTCCTATGGCCCTGGATAGATCTTTTGAGGCACATTCTACGTGCATGGTTCCTCAGAAGGTCCTGGAAGGATTAAGCCCCAGTTGCCCACAGTAATAATCAATTTGAGAATCCCTCTATTTGAGAAAGATTTCTCTCTTCCCTGTCTTGCTCTCCTTAGTCCCCACACTCATATTCCTGGGATAACTTCCCACAGAAAACGACTAACACACAAAAGCCCTCCCTCATCTCAGGCTCTGCTTTGGGAGAAAATTCCAGGCTCAGGCAGTACCTGGGAATTTTGGTTAATGAAAATGTTACAGGGTTGCCCTCTTTAGATACTGGACTTTTGGTTCTACTGCCCAAATAGCATTCTGTAAGGATAAACACCACCAAAAAGTTCTCAATTTCTCTACAACTTCTTAGTATTTTTGTTTGCACCCAAACCCAGCCAGGTGACTGAAGCAAATCACTTCGGTAGCTGTTGGTTCATTTCCTCAAAATATGGGATTTGGAGGTTACACCTGAGAAGCACACAAGGTATCTTGTCTGTGATCAAAATCAAATCAAAACACCTCCTGTGGAGGCATAGCAGGCATTTTATTTCCTGACAATATTTCTCCAGTCCGAATTCAATTTCAGTAAATGAAATTCAAGTAGATATAGGTGCAAGAATGCAGAACTAAGAATAACCCGATTCGTGGTTCCTCAATAAAAAAAAAAAAATTAAGGGACTTCCCTGGTGGCACAAGTGGTTAAGAATTCACCTGCCAATGCAGGGGACATGGGTTCGAGCCCTGGTCCAGGAAGATCCCACATGCCGCGGAGCAACTAAGCCCATGTGCCACAACTACTGAACCTGTGCTCTAGAGCCCATGAGCTACAACTACTGAGCCCATGTGCCACAACTACTGAAGCCCATGTGCCTAGGGCCCATGGTCCGCAGCAAGAGAAGCCACCGCAATGAGAAGTCCACGCACTGCAACGAAGAGTAGCCCCCACTCACCGCAACTAGAGAATGTCCGTGCACGGCAATGAAGACCCAACGCAGCCAAAAATTAATTAATTAATTTTTAAAAACTAGGAAAAAAATATATTATCAATAGAAAAGTGAGAAGAAACCCATTAAACTCTAACACATATTCTGAGTCAAATCAAGCTTTTCTGCAGGCAGGATAAAACAAGGTAAACGAGTATTTCTCAATGATCTATCACTTCTGCATCACTTTGCATGTATCATCTTAGTTCCTTAGAACATCCCCAGGGAGTTACATTTACCCTTGTCACCCCCATTTTATGGTTGGAGAAACTGAGGTTCAGAAAGATTAAGTCGCTCAACCAAGGTCACACAACTAGCAATTTGCAGAGCTGAGGTTCAGACAGTCTCACAACTCCCCTTTATGGTGTCCACTTTCAACCTCTGTTTCATTACTCCGGCTCCCCTCTACCAGGAATTCCCTTACTCACCACCACCTCCACCTCCACCTTTGGACATTCTTCCAGACCTAGATCCTACTTCACCCCCTAGAGCCTTCCCAAGCCACACGCTGGATGGCACTGCTGCCTCCACTGAATTTCCACTGTTACTTCCTATATATACCATATAAATCAAACATGTATATCAAACATGTAATGAGCGCTTACTATGTACCAGGCCCTGCACTAAGCATTTTACATCATTATCCCTACACCAAATCTTATCTCAAGTTACTATCATTTCCCCTATTTCATAGCAGAGGAAAACAAGGTACAGTGAAGTTAAGTACGTTGGGGTCACTCTCTCACTCCCTCCTGATTCCAGGCTAGAGAAAGGAGTTTCCAAAATGACTGAGGAAGGCTATGTGGCTTGCCAGGGGTTCTAGAGCCCAGTCAGCTTTCAGATCAGGCCTGTTATACAAAGCTCCTCCCTGGCCACTTGGCACTGAAGCCTTTCACCCCTGGGTCTTCCTCCCATGGCACCAAGCCTCAGTCGTCACCCAACAGATGTATATTCAGTGCTGCTCTATTCCAGGCACTGTTTCAGATGCCCAGAAGCTTATTTCTTTTTCTGCCTCTTGTTGGGAGGCAGACATGGTAGATAAATATAAAAGTGCGTCGAGAGAAACAAGACATATTACTAGCTGATATGCTCTTTTTACGTAAGAAAAATTATTCAGAACTTAATACGGGACATCTATTTCAACAACTGATTAGGACCCAGGCATTTTACAATTTCATAAAACTGTTAAGGTACAATAAATCATTTTCCATCCAGTAGAGACAGTAACCCTAAAGTTTCATATTTTATTCCCCTGTAGTAAAAAACCAATTTTAATCTAATTTTGAAATTTTATCTTAGCAATCCTTTTTTCCCTGATGAACTGACTGCAAAATTCCACTTTCTCATATTCCTCTTTTCAACTAGCCTAGTCATGAATGAGTTAAATATAATGATGGCACATGCATAATATTTATATGAGAATTATGTTTTTAACATTTTTAGAGTTACTTTGATAATTATATTCAGAGGATTGAAACAGTATATATGATCATGAGTGAATGAGTGGCTCCTCTAGAATTGGGTAATCAAGGAAGGCCTCTCAGAGGAGGTATGTACATGAGCTGAAGGACTAAAAGGAGTTGGACACAAAAATGAGGGGAGGTCATTCCAGGTGGAGGAAACATCTGAGAAAAGACCAAAGGAGGAAAAGGAGTTGGCTCATTGTGCAGGGGTGGAGCTGTGGGCTCCTGATTTCTAGCATTTGCCAATTTCCCTGGTGTAAATATTCCTACCTCTTTGAGCAGCAGGAGTACACGAGAACACATAGTTGGGAAACAACACACACGAGCCAGTTCCAGCATACCCCTCAGCTGTTCCAGAAAAAGGAATAAGGCCAGAAGAGCAGGGGAGACAAAGGAGGTTTAGGAGATGAGGTCAAAGAGACAGGCAGGGAGCAGATCTAGGAAGGAGATCTTGGAAGGAGTTTAGATCGTATTGCAATTATGATGGAAAGCCACTTGGGGGATTTTTAAATACAGGAGTGACACTGCCTCTTCCTTTTTGATGTTCTTCTTGAGAGGAGGGGGAGGGAAATAAGGAAGAACATAAATTACTCTCCTAGCTTTATGCACTAGCAGTGAACTTGCTCGAGTGTCTCACCTCCTACCTCCTAGGCTTAGCAACAAATGTCAAGCTGCATCATCTTCTCCATTTTCTCTCAGTAGCAAGCACTCAATTTTTTTTTTAAAAAAAGAAAGTGTTCATTCTTTTAAGAGTATACAGAAAAGGAACTGTTAAGTAAAATTGTTTTAAAATGTGTTGTGCTGTTCCGAATTGTGTTAAAAATGGTCACAAAGGTAGCTTAAGGCCTTTTAAAGAGCAATTGCTATCTGCAACAGCTGGTTGACTGCCCAGCTATTGGAGCTGCTGGACGAGAAGGACAGCTACCCTCGTGCACTAACTGACCTGCTGCCCAGAGAGGTGTCCAGGGGATCCCAGTCCCAGAGCTGGGGACACATGTTGGGAAAGTGGGACCTGTTGCAAAAGCTATTGGGGACCCCTTTCGCCCCAGTGGTTCATCACATTTGATCTGGTGGATATTGGCTCAGAGACTAAGGCTCAGGAGCAGTCACGTCTTCTCTATTGAGTTTTACTCTAAACTGGGATCTACAGCTGCAACCATAGAAAATTCCCTTTTCCAGGCTGCCCTGCACTTCCTTCCCTGGACTATGAGCTCCTCACGTATTATTCATTTCTGTATCTTCCACAGTGACCACTGGGTATATGGTAAATAATCGGTGTTCATTAAACACCCATTCACTAGCAAGCAAATTTCACTAGAGAGTCCCTATATGGCCAGTACTAGATTAATTTTCAAGGACTCAGAGAGAAACAAGATACTACACCATTATCAAATGAACAGAGCAAAAGAAACAGAGAGAGAGAGATAAAGGGGAAAGTTATACTCTGTGAGTTCTCCAAAAGACTGACATGATTAGCAGTTTCACAAAAAGAAAAACAGAAAAAGGGAGCCAAAGATAGATATATAGAAAGAGAAAGTACTAAAATATGAGTTAATTAAAAGGTTATGGACATGGTAAAGGAATATAATGGCTGTTGTGAAATTTTTCCAGGATAACATCATCTTAGCTGTGCTTAATGGTGTATAAACTCAACAGCCTAAATTATGGGCAGGAGCAATCCCAGAATGACTTTCTGGTGAGCTTCTTGGCCTTTCTTGCACAGCTTGGGCAGCATCAGAGTGGCCATCAACCTGTACAGAATCTGAGAACCCCAAATGCCATCATGTTCCATGTGATACAGAGTAGCGGTATATGGGATGAGGCACTAAATGGAGTCCTGGTCCAACTCTATCTCACAGTGGGTCCACATGGTGGTCATTGTCCTCATTCCTGAATTTACCATTAGCCTGACTAGGGAACCACTGGCTGCACACAGCACAAACAGTAGCTTAGACCACGCATTGGCTCTTGACTTATGGAATAAAAGCTATTCTAGTAGGAAAGACCAAGAAGAAGATCCTGAAGTTGCCCCTCATCCCCCAACTCTTGACTGAAGAATAAATAAAAAACAACATATCACATCCTGAAGAGCGGGGTGGAAAGTAGTGTCACTCTCAAAGATTTAAAAGACTTAAAGGAAGTCATGGTCTCCATTTAACTCACAAGTCTGGCTCGTACAAAAACAAAATGGGTCACAGCAGATGACGGTAAACAACTACAAATTTAACCAAGTAGCAGCCCTAGTTATAACTATGCTGGATATGGTATCTTTACTAGAACATGTTAACACATAACATACGTAGAACATAGCTATTGATTTGGCAAATGAACTATTTCAACACCCATCATGAAGGAGGCTTAGAAGCACTTAGCATTCTTGTGGATGGACACCAGTACACTCACAGTCTTACCCCAGACAGGGCTATGCTAATCCTGCTTTCTGTTGCAATGTAGTCTGAAGGAACATTCCACAAATTATCACATTGGCCCACTATACTGATGGAGGAGAGGGGAATTTCCCCCTCTACTTCTCTTGAGTTCTTGTGGCTGGAATAATAATAAATTGATGCAGACAGATTAACAGGAGAAAAAGAAACATATTTTAATTCATGCACATGGAAGTCTCTAGAAATGAGACCTAATAAGTGGCCAAAGTAAGCAGCTTTTATATTTTTTAGACAAAGAAACAATATATTTGAGAGGGAATGACAGGACAAAGAAACTTAGGTTTGGGTGCTTAATTAGTAAAGAATTTAGCAAAATTTGGGCTTGGGTAGTAAATTAGTAGAGAAGTAACAAGGTTTATTTATATAGTCTTCTCAGCCCTGAATTCCCTGTCTCTAGTGATAAGGATGTCTTTCTACCTCCCAGTACAGGGAAGCCACCTTTCACATACGAGATTTATTTCCTGCTTCCAGGGAGACAGAAAGGAAGGTCAAAGTGTTCCTCTTGTATTGGCCATTTCTTAAGTAAATTTAATTCAAAATAATCAATATGCCATTGAGGCATATTTTGAGGTTGCCTGCCCTGGGCCCCAACTATGACATAATATTAACTGGACCTTGCTTATTGGAGCAATGAGGGCAAATATTCTAGATACTTCATTAAAATACATGATCTAGAAGGTAGGAGATAAAATCCAGGAAAATCCAAGGGCCTGCTGGTGAGGTTGTCTGTGGTCCAGTGGTCTGGGACATTCTGGCATATCACCTCAAAAGCAAAGGACAAGCTATTGAAAGTTGAACCTTCAACCACTAGGAACAAAGCACAATAACTAGAGAATAAGGTTTTAGAATGACATAAACCATACTTGGGAATACTACTTTGACCCATTTATTGGGTAACATGAAAATCTACTAGTTTTGAGTGACCCAGAGCAAGGAAGATCTGCAGAAGTTTTAGACTGTGCTATAAGCAGCCCTGCTTGGGCCACATCACCTGGCAGAATCCAGGGTACTAAATGTATCTGTGGTAGGAAAAGATGTTGTGTGCCCTAGAAGAGCTTCAGTGCAGACCCTTGTAGTTCCAGAGCAAAGAAATGCCATCCACAGAAGAGAACCATAGAGCACTTAAAAAGACCTCCTGGCCTGCTACTGATTCCTGGTAGAGTATCTGACCATGGGACATTAAGTGACCTTACAACCAAAGGTTCCCATCATCCGCTAGACTGTCAGGCTCACCCAGTCACAAGGCAACGGTGGACCCAGCATCAATTCATCATAAGATCCTGGTTGGGCTTCCCTGGTGGCGCAGTGGTTGAGAGTCCGCCTGCTGATGCAGGGGACGCGGGTTCGTGCCCCGGTCCAGGAAGATCCCACATGCCGTGGAGCGGCTGGGCCTGTGAGCCATGGCCGCTGAGCCTGCGCGTCCGGAGCCTGTGCTCCGCAACGGGAGAGGCCACAACAGTGAGAGGCCCGCGTACCGGAAAAAAAAAAAAAAAAAAGATCCTGGTTGATTAAGGGCTTGGAAAGAGAAAGATTGGAAGAGCAGGGGAAGAGATATCTGTATAGACATATGAGAGGGACCATAGATTATGAGGATCTTAGTAAGCTAACACCCAGAAAGCATTCACTGCAGAAGAGACAAAAAAGAACCAAGTGGACAGGATGACTGAGCCAGTAGGTGTCAGCCAGCCTCTGGCCTTGCCCACCCTGGTTCTTGTGCAATGCGCTCATGATTGGAATAGCAGTAGAAGAGCTGTGGTGGCAGAAGTAGAAGCTACACTTGACCCAACAACATGGGTTCCTTCTCTCCAAGGTTGGCATAGCTGCAACCACTGGTGGATATCTAACTGGCAGCTATGGAAACTAACACTAACCAGTCACTTGAAGGTAAGTTGATTACATTGAACCTCTTCTACCTGAGAAGGGGCAACATTCATCTTGACTAGAAATAACATATATTATGGATATTGGCTTGCCTTTCCTGTCCACAGAGCCTCAGCCAGTACTGCAATCTAAGTGCTTCTAGAGCATCTGATCTTCTGACATGGGATTCCATATAATGTCACCTCACCCCAAAGGATCCACTGTATAGCAAAGATGGTCCAGCAGTGGGCAAATGACTATGGCATCCAAGTGTCCTACCACTTACCACACCATCAGGAGCTGCTTGGTGATAGAGCAATGGAATGGCTTCTTAAAGGTACAGCTGAGGAATCAGCTTAGTGATGACACTCTGCAAAGAGAATGTCATCCTTTAAAGTGTGGTGTACACTTTAAACCCATGGCCATTCTATGATGCTATGTTCCCAGATGTAGGATACATGGGTCAGGAAAATGGAAGTAAGAGTGTCCCTGTTCAACATCACTTGGGTGTTTGTGCTTTCGTCCATGCAGCTTTAGGCTCATGGGTGTAGAAGTACTGTTTCCTATAATAGGGAAAATGCTTCCACCAAGGAGACACAGTCGGAGTCCCACTAAACTTAAAGCTACTGCTACCACCTGGTTACTTTGGGCTCCTCTTGCCAGAAACCATCCACCACAGAAGCAGTTACTATGATGGCAAGGGTGATGGCCCTGCCCACCATGAGACAGGACTCCTGCTACATAACCCTGGCAGGGAGGAATATCTTTGGCATCCAGATGATAGACTTGGCTATCTCTTGTTATTCTCATATCCAGTTTTAACAGTAAATGTGCGAGTATAGCAACCATGGTCTGTTAAAGACACGGAAACCACGTCTCAGACTTCGAAGGGATGAGGTTCTTGGTTACCTCCCTCCCATTCCTCATCAGGCAAGCCATTTCAACCAGTAGAAATGCTAGTGTCGCCAAGAGATAGGGGAATTCCGAAAGCGTGGTGGAGGAGGTAGATGATGAGTGTTACTCATGGTCTCAGCAATCCAACAGGGGACACTATAGTTTGTCTCACTCATCTCCTCTTGTGAATCTCCCCAGAAATGATGGCCAACCAGAATCCTGGAGAAGCTATGCCCCAAAGGAAGGAAAATTTAGAAGATACATATTCTGGTGATTCCAGTATCCAAGGACTGAGACCAAAATCTCAAAAGCTTTTATAAAAATAAAAATTCAGATTACCTTAAAAGGAATAAAAATCTGACTACCATCAAACTGCTCATTAGCAATATGGGATGCTGGGAATCCTGACACGATTCCCTTAAAGGTTTTAGCAGAAATTTTTTAAGCCTAGAATTCTATATCTAATATCAAGTTTAAGGTTAAAAATTATACATATTAAAATTCATATAATTCATGACCAATGTATCATCTCTGAAAAAAACATTACTTGAGAGTGTGCTATAATAAAGTTAATCAAGAAATATAGACACTGGGGATACAAGAAACAGTGTTATTCTGTCAAGTTACTATTGCTTCATGACAAGGGATGCAAATTTAGAGGTGGAAAGCAACCATTTTACTATGCTCAGAGATTCTGTGGGTCAGGAATTTGGATAGGGCACAGTAAACATTGCTAACCTCTGTTCCTCAATGTCTGGGGACTCAGATGAAGACTCAAAGGCTGAAGGTGATTCAGTGGGTAAGGTGCTGGAAGCATCTGGAGCCATCTTCCCTCAGATGTCTGCAGGTTGATACTAACTATGGGCTGGGACATCAGTAGGGCCATCAACCAAAACTTATGGACTCTCCACGTGGTCTCTCCACATGGGCTAGTTTGGTTCCAAGAGTGAGCCTCTCCAGACAACATGGCAGAAGGGCAATGCCTTTTTATGCTCTGAGCTGAGAAGTCACATCGTATCACTTCCACTGTGCTCTATTGATCAAGGTATTCACAAAGGGACACCCAGGTTCAAGGAGAGGATGTGGGTCTAACTGTAAGAAGAGTATGGTGGATGGGAGACTCTGTGGTGGCATCTTTGAAAATACAATCTGCCACAGCAGTGAGCAAGGAAATTAGTAACATTCCTTGTTAAGTCTAAGTAGCTGTCCATGATGAAACTGTGAGGCATAATGCAATCAAGAAGAATGGAAATTTTTAAAGCATGGGCATAATGTAGAAAAAAGTGAATAAAATACAGACTAAAATTCCAGATGATTTCAAAATACTGTGGGTATTAGGGTTGAAGGAGGGAGGGGGAGTATACAGTGTGCTAAAGGTCTTGTTCATTCAAGGTGGCTAAAGGTAGAGATTAATTCTGGACATTAAAATAAATCTATGTTCACATGTATTAGGTAAATGTATAAAACTCTTGTATAATACTATGTCATTTTAAAAATACTTTAATGCCAACCATTAAAAGATTAGAAATAAGATGTAATTTCCAACTACTAAAATAATTAAAGTAACAAAAAACAGTAAAACAAATAACAGGAAGTATTTTAAGTAAAATAAGATAGTAATCATTAATCACAATAAGTGTGGATTTAATTTCCATTTTAAGAAGAGATTTCTGAATTGGAATATTTTAAATCCATTTCTATGTTACTTACCAAAAAATAAAGCAGGCCAAATTTTAAAAATAGAGGGAAAAAGAGAGAGAAAAAAGTTGAAAATTAAAGAATATATAGAGATATACCTGGAAAACTCTTAACAAAAAGAAAACACGAATGGCAATACTAAAAACAGTCAAAATAGAATTCAAGGTGAAAAGTGTCAAATGGGAAGGAGATATTTTATATTAAAAAAATTACAATCCCTACAGAAAATATAATAGTCATAAACCTTATGACCAGAGAAGCATCAACTTTGATATTTATAAAGCTAAAACTCTTGGAAATACGAGATAAATTGACAAGCACTGTCTTGGTGAGAGATTTAAAAACTTCTCTAAGAGATTAGGATACCAAGTAGACCCAAAAAAAAAGATTAGGTCATGGAGGATTTAAATAAGACAATTACTTAAATATCTCTCTTATGCTTTTCATATGAATTGCCTGTGTCTAATTCAATTAACTGTATGGTTGTATTGCTAACATGAATGGCACCAGTAAACAGACTGCTTATTTTTTTCACATACTTCTGGAACATTTTTTTCAACTGGCCTTTTATTAGACCAAAGAAATAAACCACCAGTTTCCAAAAGGCAAAAATGATACAGGCCACATTCACTGAAAGGATTCAATAAAACTAGATATCATAAACACTTCATTTGGAAATAAATCTTGGTTTAAAGTGAGCATGAAAACTGACATTACAAATAATTAGAAATAAATGACAGTGAGAGTACTAAAGATAAAAGTCTGTAGGACATGGCCAAAGGCATATTCAATGACAGTTTTGGTTATAATTGCATTTATTAGCATACAAGAAAGACCAAAAATAGAGTACGGATTCAACTCAAGATGGAACAAGCAAAAAAAAAGCTAAAGAAAAAGTATCAGCATGTATGATATTGAAAGCTGTAGAATTACATGAGATGACATAAAGCAATTGTGTAGACAGAGCCCAGGACAAAGCTGCAATAGTTTGAGTTCTGGAAAAAGTAGAAGATCCAGTGAAAGAGACTGAAAGAGATGGCCAGGGGGTATGAGGAGAATCAGATGAGAATGGTGTCAAGGGAACATCACTTTTCACGAATAAATGAGTGGTCTATTGTTGACAGCTGCTGAGAGATCAAGTAAGGCTACGTCTGAAGTGTGTGCATTGCCAGCAGCAGCATGGAAGTAATTGGGGGCCCTCAACATGAACAGTGTTGCAGAGAGAAGCCAGATTGAAGAGTAGGGGTGGGGATGGGAGAGTGTGCTCATCAAGGAGGGGTATCACATTTTCAAAGAAGGAAAATCTCTCCCACAGAAGAAGATGATGCATTTGGAGTGTCTAACAGTGGCTGGCTCATCACAGGCCTTGCTGACGCTTTCTTGTTGCTCACTCCTCACCTTTCATTCATTGACTAGAAATGCTGTGGCTGTTTCTCTTTTTTAAAGCAGGTCTGGGCTACCAGCACAGCTTCTTTAACATTATTTCTGTTAAAAAAGCAGACATGACTTATTCTCTTTGAATGAAAGTCCTTTTCTAGAAAGGGAGGCAGCCAACATTGCGGTTAAGTCCCAGTTTCCCATGTCAGGTGGTCATAGTTAAATCTAGTTCCACCCCCTCTGAGCTGTGTGGCCAACAGGGATTTTCATAAATTCTCGAGCCTCCGTTTCTTTATCATTAATCATTAATTAGACTAGTACCTGCCTCATCAATGCACGTAATAAGAGCATGGAACCTATATTAACACTACTTAAGTTCAAGAATTTCCCTGTCTTTTTATTTCAGAGGTGGTTCCTTCAACTATAAAATAAGAGCTCGCACCACTTGTTGGAATGTGGATCTCTCAGTGTGGAGGAAGGGGCTGACATAGCCAGGTCAGTCATGGGGCTTGATGATGCCAGGACTGCTTTGCCTGCAAAGTACAGAGACACTTCCATTGGCAGCTCCCAGCTGCCTGTAGCACAAGTAGCTCCCCCATCCCTGGCTTTTACTCTTCCCCAAGAATCCCAGGAGATCCAAGCTTAGGCTCCCTTAGCCTAATGAGAAGGAGACATTCTGACTTTTTAGGTTATTTTCTCTCCCCAGCACCCAGCACATGGTAAAAAAAACATGATTGTTGCTTAAATGAATGACCTCACCAGAGGAAGAGGGCCCAGCATGTACATCCTTGCACTTCCTGCTAGGCCCGGCGTCATCATGATTAACACAGCAATACCCAGCCGGGAGCCAAGCCTCTAGCCTACCACACACCCTGACTGGGTGACTTATGACTTTGTATTTTTAAATTGGCCTCTCCAGCACTGTCTGATAAATCAACACACAAGTCATTAAATGGTTCATTATCCCAGTAATCTAATTCATTCTTCATGCCAAGAAATTCAAGAGGTGTCAGGAAACTTCGATATATCCCATTTGAAGCCATGAGTGCCCATCCACATAACTGATTAACTGGATGAGAGAGACCAGTTGGACACAGAGGTCAAAGAGAAGGCTCACCAGGTGGTGGTCTTCCCTCCAGCAGTCCTTGACCTCCTGTTGGAAAATGTAAGTCAGATTCTTACTAGGCAGACTCTGTGTCTCACATACTTTTCTCTCTCATATGCTCAGAAAGCAATCAGGCTGATAGCAGGAGTCTGGTATAGAATTAGCAGCAAAACACACTCAGCTAGATCACTTCTGTAGAAACAGTATCAAGTCCAGGTGCTATAGTAGAAGGGGCAGTCCCAGTTTTGCCATTGGGTATGAAACTCAGGGTATACCACCTGAAATCACAACACTTTGGTTTCATCATTTGTCATACAAGCAAGTGATTCTCCATACATTCCAACTTCTTCCTAGTTCTAAAATTCTACGATCCTAGCATATTGGGGGAGAAGAGAGGAAGAAAGAGTTCAGAGCTAGGTTAGAGTTAAGGTTTAAATACATCTGGTGTGTAGAATTAGACAAGAGACTCCTCCCCCCAAAATCTACATCCACCATTTTGCATGAAGGCCGGGGTCTCCTCTGCCTAGTTTTTGCTGATTGCATCAGTGATTACTCTTTTCATGGAAAGAAACCAAAAATCCAAATAAAACTGGCTTAAGCAACAAGGACATTTATTTGTTCTGGATATCTGTTTGGCTCTATTGTAACACCAGGTACTAGAACGAAAACTCTACACTTGTGGAACTTAATTCTATTTAGGGAAATAGATAATAAAAAATTATGTAAACATATAATACAATGTCAGATATTGATAAGTGCCATGAAGACAAACAAAACAGGGTAAGTGGACAGAGAGACACTCTTTCAGGCAAGATGGTGACAAAGTCTCATTAAGGAAACTAATAGCTCAGATAATTTTGGTAAAAAAAAAAAAAAGCGTAACAGGAAGACTATGAGAGCATCAAAGAAGATCACCTCTCAGGAAGCATCATTACGAACTGGATGGCAGTGTGGTTAAGCAGACTGGGGAGAACTTGAGTAAGGCTTCTGTGAAGGGTAGAAGGAAGGTCCCAGCATGGCCTGCCCCATGGAGGACCAGAAAATTTAGCTGATGGTTGGTTGGGAAACTTCAGAGGACAGCAAAGATAGGACTAAATGTCCCTGTTGCCAAGAGCCCAGCATCTGCCAAGGAGTCACAAATTCCTAAACTTCCATGGCCCCCATCTGCTCAGCTCCCTCTTCTCTTGTACCCTCCCTTATAAATTTCAGGCACTTCAATAGTCCAGAACTCTGATCTCTGTATCCTCAGCTAAGATCACTGCTTTTCCTTGGGCTCCACTTTGCTGTATTGCAGCAAGAAAGGCCCTGAGGAAGAAAGCTGGGTCACTCTTTGTGCACAACTTGTGTGTTTCCCTTCTCTCAAAGATCACAGTTCTGTGTTGCCAAATGCAAGTTTGTGTGCTCAATGCACAGTGAGTCCAAACAAACTGAAACGTCTGAGTTTGGAGCAGAGAAAGGTTTTTTGCTGGGCCAAGAAAGGAGCACAGGTGGCTTGTGCTCAAAAAGGCCCCGACCATCATGAAGGGTTTTGGCAAAGCATTTTTAAAGGCAAGATCAGGGAGAGGCATCCCAGGGTAAGTGATCAGCTCGTGCACAATTCTCTGATTTGTTGAAGGTGATCAATCCTTAGGCATCAGAAGGTCTGGGGTCTATGTGCTCAGATTATCAAGTAGTTAATTTCTTCCATTTGGTGCTGGTTTTAGCATCTGAAAAACTCAGGAAATATGCATCAGATACTATTATCTGGGTACTTTGGAGAGGAGCTAAAGCAGAGGATATGAGGGAGGCGTCTGTCCCAGGAACACCCCATAGGGTCCTGCTTGGTTACATATGTACTCTGTGTTGTTCGTGCCTGAAAGCAGCTGTTCCATATGTTTTGTCCAATTTTATAGTAGTTTTTGGTGGGAGGGCAACTTTAGTACTAGTTATTCTGTCATAGCCCAAAACAGAGGTCTCTTGGGTGCCTTTTTAAGACATTGTCCCTTATTGGCAGCTGCCTATCTTGGTTAGATGTCCAGCAACCTGAAGAGCAGCCCAGTTTCATGTCTTCTAACCAACCTTAGGGAAAAGATAAGGTTTGATTTGAGTTTCATATTAAAAGCAACATTTTGTATTTAAAACTCCAGTAAAAACACAACTAATGAAAGCTGTGAAAAATATAATTGTAAAACCCTCTGAACTAAAAAATTTAATACACCAAGACCACCAATGTGATACTGGCTGTATTAGTCAATATCCTCTAGAGAAACAGAACAAATTGTGTGTGTGTGTGTCACCTAGTCGAAGCTCATACTGCTCACCACATGGCAGGCCAATAAATCAAGAGACAAGGTGCTGGGGCAAGGAATAGTGACTTTATTCAGAAATCCAGCAAACCAAGAAGATGGTGGACTAGTGTCCCAAAGAACCATCTTACAGTTAGAATCCAGGCTTCTTTTGCACTAAGAGGGGAGGAAGCGTGGCTGGTTGTTGCAAACTTCTTGGTTTTTTCACTCCTTTGTTCTTGCACCTGTCCACATAGGTCAGGTCACAATGTTCCTGTAAACCTCCAACATGACAAATGATATTCTCTGCTCCACAACTTTTTAGTCTGTATATGAATGAAGAGTGTTATAACTTTAAGGTTAAGCTTGGGAGGCAGAGCCTTGAGAATAGGCTGTCATGTGTATTTCAGGTTTGTTCTTCTTTGTTACATATATAGAAAGAGACAGAGAGAGGCATAAGGAATTGGTTCACACAATTATGGAGACTGAGAAGTCCCACGATTTGCAATCTGCAAGGAGAAGACCCAAACCCAGGAAAGCTAGCAGTGTAATTCAGTCTGAGTACAAAGACATAAGAACCAGGGGAGCCAATGATGTAGATTCCAGTTCAGGTCTGAAGGCCTGAGAACTAGGAGTGCTGAGGGCAGGAAGAGATCAATGTCCCAGCTCAGCACTCAGGCAGGAAGAACTGAATTCTTCCTTCTTCTGCCATTTTGTTCTGTTTAGGCTCTCAGTGGTTGGGTGATGCCCACCCACAGTGGGAAGGACAAACTACTTTACTAAGTCTGCCAATTCAAATGATAATTTCATTTGGAAACACTCTCACAAACACACTCAGAATATATAATGTTTAGCCAAATATGTGGGCACTCTGTGATCCAGTCAAGTTGACACTTAAAATTAACCATCATGTTTAGTTCATTCATTTTTATGTAAAATTTGGAATAAATTTTATCATCCCATCTATGTCTAATTTAAGAGTATCTTTATCCCAGGAATACAAAAGGGCTCAACTCAGAAAATCTATTACAATAACTCACCACATTAACAAATAAGAAAATTATATCATTATCTCAATAGGTTAAAAGAAAAGCATTCAATAGAATTCAGTCTATACACATGATAAAACATCTCTTAACTATGAGCAAACTAGGAATAATGCCTTGATTAAAGTATTTACTTTAAAAGCTACGGTACCATCATACTTAATGATGAAAGTTTTAAAGCATTTTTACTAAAGTCATGTTTAACATAAGGTGTTAAGTGTCTCAGTTTTTATTCAATATTTCATTCATAAATATTTTTCTCTCTGGTATCTCCTGGCCTAAACTCAAGGCAACCTGAAATCTAGAAGTAGAAGTAGGATGAACAGAAAGAGCACAAAGAAAAGCCCCTGGTTCAGGCTCAAAGGAAGGAAACGTGTCTCCTAGTATGAAGGCAGTTGCAGCCAGGACTCTCAGGAGCTTGAAACTCTGAGAAAGAAGAGCCTTCCTATACAAGCAGAAGAGGTGTATTCCCAAGAAGGTGGTGCACATCCCTCTTATTTTTTTTCCCTCTCTCTCCCCAACTGGTTGACCTTAGTCATGGACGTAGTTTCAGAAAGTGAGTGTGAAAGCAAGGTAAATAAAAATCTAGATTTCTGGCTGGAGGAGTAAACAGGAGTGTCCCAGAGAACTAAAAGGTACCAGAAAGATTGTGGAGTGGGAGGAGCTTGGGAAACTGTCATTAAGTTATTTATGAACTCCTGGGATCATAAGCTATGCATGCATGATTCTGATTCTAAACAGCCCACCAAGAATAAGAGAGAACACTCCCCATATCCCAGACTGCCACTGGGTGGCACACATGTGGGACAAATCCTAATAAGACTACAAAAGCTTTGGAACTAATACTGAAACCACACCCCATAGAAGGCTACTCAGAATTTATACCCAAAACCCAATCAGGTTGATTGCCTGCTAAAACAAAAAGATCAGTGTCCTCCATAACGTATAAACAAGGCCATTGTTGTATAACACAGTATTCAAAATGTCCAGGATACAATATAAAATTATATGACATATGAAGAACCAGGGAAATCTCAAATCACATAGGAAAAGGCAATAAACAGATGCCAACAGTGAGATGTTGGAACTCACTCAACAATGAAATGTTCCAACACAGAAGTTAAATTTATCTGACAAAGACTTTGATAATGAACACACTAGTAAGGGCAAATACTCTTAAAAAGATACAAAAGTCTCAATCAAAAATAAAAGAAAACATATATAGTAATATATAAGAAACACAAAAGAACCAAATAGAAATTTTAGAACTAATATATATATGAAAATTTAAAACTCATTGGATATGTTCAAAAGCATAATGGAGATGACAGAGAAAAGAATCTGTGAATTTGAAGCTAGATCAATAGAATCTAGTTTGAACAACAGAGAAAAAAATATTGATTTTAAAAACTCACAGAGTCTAAGGAACATGAGGGACGAAAATAAAAGGTCTAGGATTTGTTATCTAAGTCTTAGAAGAAGAGGATGTAGCACTCAGTGCAGAAAAAAATATTTAAAGAAATAATGAATAGAAATTCCCCCAATTGGCAAAAACCAAAACCCATAAACCTGCAGATCCAGGAATCTAAGAGAACCCCAAACAGTGAAAACTCAAACTGATGCGCACACACACACACACACACACACACACACACACACACACACATCAAAATTAAACTTTGAAAACTAGAGACAAAGAAAAAATACTTAAAGCAGTCAGAGAAAAATGATGCATCACTTAAAAAGGGAAAACAATACAAACAACAGTGAATTTCTCATCTCATCTCATGAAGGCTGAAATAAGAGAACTGTTAACCATTAATTCTATATCCAGGAAAAATATCCTTCAGAAATGAAGATGAATGTGAAAAGATGCTCAGCAGTGTTAGTCATTAAGGAAATGCAAATGAAAACCACAGTGAGATACCAACTCACACCCACTAGGCTGGCTGTAATAAAAAAGACAGACAATAACAAATGTTGGTGAATGTGGAGAATTTGATCACTCATACATTGCTTGAAGGAATGTAAAATTTTGCAGCTACTTTGGAAAACAGTTTGTCAGTTTTCAAAATGTTAAACATAGAGTTGCCATATGACCCAGTAATTCCACTCCTACATATATACCCAAGAGAGAACTGAAAACATATGTCCACATAAAACTGAAAGAGAACTGAAAACATATGTCCACATAAAAACCTGTACATGAATATTCACAGCAGCATTATTCATAATAGCCAAAAAGTAGAAACAACCCAACTGTCCATCAGTTGATAAACGGATCAAAACAAAATGTGTTACATCTGTACAATAAAATATTATTCAGCCATAAAAAGTAATTAAATACTGATACATGCTACAATATAGATGAACGTAAAAGACATTTTGTGAAGTGAAAGAAGCCAGGTAGAAAAGATTACATGGTCTATGATTTCATTTATATGAGCTATTCAGAATAGGCAAGTTGATAGAGACAGAAAGTAGATTACTAGTTGCCAAGGGCTGGGGGCAGAGGGGAGTGGGGAGTGACTGCTAATGTGTACAGGGCTTATTTGGGGCAATAAAACTGTTCTAGAATCAGATAGTGGTGGTGGTTGCACAACTTTGTAAGCACACTAAAAAACACCAAAGTTTTTAAAAGGTTTTTAAAGGTGAATTTTGTGATATGTGAACTATATCTCAAAAAAGGGTGAAATAAAGACATTCTCAGTTGAAGGAAAACTAAGAGAATTCGTTGCCAGCAGATCTACTCTAAGAGAATTGGTAAAGTAAGTTCATCAGACATAAAGAAAATGTTACCAGAAAGAAATTTCAAAGAGCATAAAGAAGAGCAACAGAAATTGAAAATATCTGAAGAAGTAGGGTAACATATTCTCTTGAGTTCTCTAAAATAAGTTTTATGGTTGAAGATAAAACAACATTTTATAATGGAGTTTTCAAAGAGTGTAGAAACACAAGAAACATAAGAAAACTACAACATAAAGGAGATGAAGAGACCTATATAGTAGTAAGATTTATACATTCCAAATGAAGCGCTAAAATATTGAGTCTACATAGATTGTGAAAAATTAAACGTATATTGTAATCCCTAGAGCTACCACATTAAAAAAAAAATACAAGATATAGTCAAAAACACAATACAAGAAATAGAATAAAAATTGTTTAAATAACCAAAAAGAAGACAGGAAAGGGGAAACACAGGGAAGATAAACAGAGGGAACAAACAAAAAACAAAGAATAAAATGATAGACCTAAATTCAAACATATCAATAGTTACATTAAAGGTAAATGATCTAAGCATACCAAACAAAAGACAGAGATTGTCAGAATGCATTTTTTAAAAATATATAATCCAATTATATGTTATCTATAAGGATCTTCCTTCAAACATAATGATATCATCAGTACGTTAAAAGTTAAATAATGGAGGACTTCCCTGGTGGTGCAGTGGTTAAGAATCCACCTGCCAATGCAGGGGACACGGGTGTGAGTCCTGGTCTGGGAAGATCCCACATGCCATGGAGCAACTAATCCCATTCACCACAACTACTGAGCCTGCATGCCACAACTACTGAAGCCCATGCACCTAGAGCCCACATTCCACAACAAAGAGAAGCCCCCACTCGCCACAACTAGAGAAAGCCCACACGCAGCAATGAAGACCCAACACAGCCAAAAATAAATAAATTTTAAAAGTTAAATAATGGAGAAAGATATACAGAGCAAACACTAATCAAAAGAAAGTGGGCTTCCCTGGTGGTGCAGTGGTTGGGAGTCTGCCTGCCGATGCAGGGGACACGGGTTCGTGCCCCGGTCCGGGAAGATCCCACATGCCGTGGAGCGACTGGGCCCGTGAGCCATGGCCGCTGAGCCTACGCGTCCGGAGCCTGTGCTCCGCAACGGGAGAGGCCACAACAGTGAGGCCCGCATACTGCAAAAAAAAAAAAGAAAGCTGGAGTGAGTATATTAATATCAAACAAGGTAGAATTCAGATCAAAGTAAATCACCAAGTCTTTATATAACGATAGAGGGACATTATAAAATCATAAAAGGGTCAATTTACCAAAAAGCCATAAATATCCAAATGTGAATGAACCTAACAACAGAGCTACAAAATACCTGCACTGAAAAATCATTTTTTTGACAGACTGAACATCTTCAAAATTCAAAAAAAATTTTTAACTCTGAAAAGGATACTATTAAGAGAATGGGAAAAAAAGGCTAAGTAGCGGGGGAAATATTTGCAAGTTACATGTTCAACCAAGAACATATATCCAGAATATATAAAGAAATCTCAAAGTTCATCAATAAGAAAACAACTCTATTTAAAAATTGGCGAAAACTTGAACAAACACCATACCAAAGAGGATTTAAGGAAGGCAAACAAGTATGTGAAAAGACATTCAACGTCATTAGCCATTAGGGAATTGCAAGTCAAAACCATGATGAGGTACCACTGCAAACCTATTAAAATAGTTAAATAAAAAATAATGACAACACCAAGTAACGCAAAGATACAGAGCAATCAGTATATTTAAATATTGCTTGCGGAAATGCAAAATGGTACCGCTACTCTGGAAAACAGTCTGTCAGTTTCTTGTTGAGCTAAACATACATTTATCATATGACTCTTCAATTCTATGGCTAGGTATTTACTCTAGAAAAATGGAAATTTATGTTCATACAAAAATCTGTATACAAATGTTTATAGAAGCTCTAGTCCTAATTGCTAACTGGAAATATCCTTCAATGGATGAATTGTTATATAAATGAGCCAAAGATGGCCTCTGCATTTTGTCCCCTAGGTCAGGGGTCCCCAACCCCCGGGCCACAGACCGCTACTGGTCCATGGCTTGTCAGGAACCATGCCACACAACAGGAGGTGAGCAGTGGGCGGGTGAGCGAGCAAAGCTTCATCTGTATTTACAGCTGCTCCGCATCACTCGCATTACCGCCTGAGCTCCACCACCTGTCAGATCAGCGGCACATTAGATTCTCATAGGAGCGCAAACCCCTACTGTGAACTCTGCATGCATGCAAGGGATCTAGGTTGCGCACTGCTTGTGAGAATCTAATGCCTGATGATCTGAGGTGGAGCTGAGGCCGTGATGCTAGCACTGGGGAGTGGCTGCAAATACAGATTATCATTAGCAGAGAGGTTTGACTGAATAGAGACCATAATAAATCAATTGCTTGCAGACTCATACCAAAACCCTATCAGTGAGTGACAAGTGAAAACAAGCTCAGGGCTCCCACTGATTCTGTATTATGATGAGTTGTACAATTATTTCATTATATATTACAATGTAATAATAATAGAAATAATGTGCACAATAAATGTAATGCACGTGAATCATCCTGAAACCATGCCCCTGCCCCAGTCAGTAGAAAACCTGTCTTCCACGAAACCGGTCCCTGGTGCCAAAAAGGTTGGGGCCCTAGGTTATTTCCTTATTGAAGGTTGAGACCAGTTAGTTCAAAAGCCTACCTGCACCAAACTCAAATGTATACACATCCAATTATTTTAAAAATACCTCAAACAGGGCTTCCCTGGTGGTGCAGTGGTTGAGAGTCCGCCTGCCGATGCAGGGGACACGGGTTCGTGCCCCGGTCCAGGAAGATCCCACATGCCGTGGAGCGGCTGGGCCTGTGAGCCATGGCCGCTGAGCCTGCGCGTCCGGAGCCTGTGCTCCGCAAAGGGAGAGGCCACAACAGTGAGAGGCCCATGTACCACAAAAAAAAAAACAAAAACCTCAAACAAGCAAATTCTTAGCCACTTAGAGTCTGCTTTGAATACCCTACAAAACCTCACCCAATGGATGTTAACGATTAATATGACAGTGCCCTTCATGAGGCCCAGGCTGCTCCTGCCCTTCTGGGTTCTCTGACTCAGAGACTCCCTGCCATGCTGCTGAGCAACTTTATCTAGACACGTTAAGTCCTCTCTCTGGCCCCTTCTCCCCTGGGAGTTCTCTTGCCCTCCTCACTTTCTAAATGGTGGCCCCTCACCGTAAGCTTCTGGACAGTCTCATGTTGTGAGACTATCTCATGCAACCTTGTTAAAGCACCACCTAATGAAGCTTGTGTATTACTGCCCCTCATGCTCAAATCTTTCTCCTAGCTTGGCCCCCATATACCCAGAACCCTCTATGTGAATATGAATGGATATGAAAACTGTGGCACATTCATATAATTGAATACTACTTAGCAATAAAAGTAACAAACTATTGATGCATGCAACAATTTGAATGCTGAGTGAAAGAAGCCAGTATCAAAAGGTCACATACTACAGAGTTCATGTATAGGATAGCCACCAAAAGGCAAAACTATAGTGATAGAGACAAATCAGTAGTTGCCAAGGGTTAGGGATGGGGAGGGTATGACTGTAAAGGAACAACACAAGGAAAGTTTTTGGAACTATTTTGAATCTTGACCATGGTGATGGATACACAAATCTGCAGCAGTGTTAACACTGGTAGATCTGTACACCAAAAGAATGTGTCAATTCCAAAGGAGGCAAGAATATACAATGGAGAAAATACAGTCTCTTCAATAAGTAGTGCTGGGAAAACTGGACAGTTACATGTAAGAGAATGAAATTACAACATTCTCTAACACCATACACAAAAATAAACGCAGAATCGATTGAAGACCTAAACATAAGACTGGAAACCATAAAAATCCTAGAAGAAAACATAGACAGAACACTCTTTGAAATAAATCATAGCAATATTTTTTTGGATTTGCCTCCTAAAGCAAGGAAATAAAAGCAAAAAGAAAGCAAATAGAACCTAAAACTAAACTTAAAATCTTTTGCACAGCAAAGGAAACCATCAACAAAACAAAAAGACAACCTACTGAATGGGAGAACATATTTGCAAATGGTATGACAGATAAGGGGTTAATAATCCAAAATACTTTAACAGCTCACACAACTCAACATCAAAAAAATAAACAACCTGGTTAAAAACATGGGGAGAAGACATTTTTCCAAAGACATACAGGTAGCCAACAGGCATATGAAAAGATGCTCAACATCTTTAATCATCAGATAAATGCAAATTAAAACCACAATGACATATCACCTCACACATATCAGAATGGCTATCATCAAAAAGAACACAGATAACAAATGTTAGTAAAGGGAAACCCTCCTACACTGTTGGTGGAAAAGTAAATTGGTGCAGCACTGTGGAAAACATGATGGAGGTTTCTCAAAAAAACAAAAATAGAGCTACCATATGACCCAGCAATTCCACTCCTGGATATATATTTGAAAAAAAACTAAAACACTCATTCAAAAAGATACATGCACCCCAATTTTCATAGCAGAATTATTTACAGTTGCCAAGATATGGAAGCAACTTAAGTCCATCAACAGATGAATGGATAAAGAAAATGTGGTATACATATGCAATGGAATACTACTCAGCCATAAAAAAGAATGAAATTTTACCATTTGCAACAACATGGATGGATTTGGAGGGTATTATGCTTAGTGAAATAAGTCAGACAGAGATAGACAAATACTATATGATATCACTTATATGTAGAATCTAAAAAAGAAAACAAAATAGTGAATATAACAAAAAAGAAACAGACTCACAGATATAGAAAACAAATCAGTGGTTACCAGTTGGGGGAGGGAAGGGGAGAGGGACAATATAGGTGCAGGGGATTAAAAGGTACAAACTATTGGGTATAAAATAAGCCACAAGAATATATTGTACAACACAGGGAATATAGCCAATATTTTATAATAACTATAAATGGAGCATAACCTTTAAAAATTGTGAATCACCATATTGTACACCTGTAACTAATATAATATACATCAACTATACCTCAGTACAAAAATTTAAAATTAAAAACATAATAAAATGTATGAAAAAGTATCAATTCTACTGTGTGTTAGTTTTAAAAATAATTTTTTAAATAATGACCGTTTAAACCAAAAAGAATAACAGTGTATTATATCATTTATTATGTGCATAGGTGCATAATATATGCCACAATAGCATAAAGGACCATAAAAAAGGAATAGAGTTTTACTGTTGGAAAGTTCTTGTGTTTTACAGGTAGTGCTACAATATTTACTCTAAGTAGACTGCAATAAGTATGTATATACTAACACTTAGAACATACAATGAGGTTTTAGCTAAAATATCAACAGATAAAATGAAACACTAGAAAATATTTGATTAATCCATATGAAGGAAAGAAGGAAGAACAACAAATATACAAAACCAGTTGCAATAACTAGAAAAGCAAACAGCAAGCTGATACACTTAAACCCAACCATATCAGTAATTACATTTAATGTAAATGTACTGAACCTTCCAAGTAAAATGCAGTAATAGTCAGACAAGATATAAAATGCAACACCCAACCCTATTCTATCTAGAAGTGACATACTTTATACACAAAACCACAGATTATTTGTAAGTGGTAAGATGTAAACAGATATTCAATGCAAATAATAAACTTGAGAAAATTGTTGTGACTATATTCCTATCAAAGTAACTTCAAAACAAAGAAAATTACCAAAGAAAATGAAGGACATTTCACAATGATTAAATGGTCAATTCATCAGGAAGACATAATATCCTAAATATGTATGCACTTAATAGACCTTCAAAGTATATGAAAAAAATACTGACAGAACTAAAGGGAAAAATAGACAAATCCATGATCGTGGTTGGAGAATTTAACACTTTTTCAATAATTGATATGACAATTATATAACTTGATAAAACACCAGAAGATTTAAACAAATTAACAATTAACTGATTAACAATAAATATGACAACCATAAACTGCAAATATATATCTTGTTTATGTGCATATGAAACACTCACTTGGATACAATATGCTGGGACATAAAATGTCTCAATGGGTTAAAAGGGTTGAAATCATATCAGTATGTTCTCTAACCACAACAGAATTAAATTAGAAATCAATAGGATTAAGAGATCAAAAAAATGTACCAAATATTTGGAAATTAAACAAATACTTCTAACTAATGCATGAGTCAAAAAAAGAATCTCAAGGGAAATTGTCAAAACCTGTGAAGGGTCTGAGCTTTTATCCTACTTGCAAGCTAACAAGTTAGCCTGCCACAGTTTCATGCATGCTGGCAGAAGACACAATACTCCTCAGTTAGAGACAAAGGAATAACAAGCAGCATGAACTTCCCATTCACCTATGCACCCCTTGTCCCTCCAGTCCCATGGGGGAAATGTGGAACAGCCCAAATGGATGCTATACACACAGTGATTTTGTGTGATACTTGAGGAACCCTGAGCTTAGAAAACCCTGCAAGCAAACCTGTCCAACTTTTCCTCAGAGGGAGTTATTTTTACTATATTAGACAACAAACATTTCCTCTGATCCAGAGAGATGCTATCTCTATTTTCTAAGGCTAATTGCTGTTCAGACATCCTGCCAATGCTTCTATATGCAAGATGTACAGATATGCAAGACAACCATAGAGAAGTGTATGAGAAATAGAAATTCTAAAATATTTAAAACTGAATACTTATGAAAATAAGGCATATGAAATTTTGCAAGATGCAGCTAAAGCAGTTCTTTGGGGGGAATGTATAGGTTTCAATGCTTATATTAGCAAAGAAACAGTTATCTAAGCTTCCACTTTAAAAAGCTTTAAAAAGCTAGAAAAAGAAAAGCAAATTAAATCCAAAGTAAGTGGAAATTCTTATATTTTACATGTAGTGATGTATTTATAAGAAGTAGTGAATAGGGCTTCCAGGAAGATGGCAGAAGAGTAAGACACGGAGATCACCTTCCTCCCCACTGATACACCAGAAATACATCTACACGTGGAACAACTCCTACAGAACACCTACTGAATGCTGGCAGAAGACCTCATACCTCCCAAAAGGCAAGAAACCCCCCACGTACCTGGGTAGGGCAAAAGAAAAAAGAATAAACAGAGACAAAAGAATAGGGACGGGACCTGCACCAGTGGGAGGGAGCTGTGAAGGAGGAAAGGTTTCCACACACTAGGAAGCCCCTTCGTGGGCGGTGACTGCAGGTGGCGAGGGGGAAAGCTTCGGGGCCACAGAGGACAGCGCAGCAACAGGGGTGCGGAGGGCAAAGCGGCGAGATTCCCGCACAGAGGATCAGGGCCGACCGGCACTCACCAGCCCGAGAGGCTTGTCTGCTCACCTGCTGGGGCGGGCGGGGCTGGGAGCTGAGGCTCGGGCTTCGGTCGGAGCGCCGGGAGAGGACTGGGGTTGGCGGCGTGAACACAGCCTGCAGGGGGTTAGTGCGCCACGGCTAGCCGGGAGGGAGTCCAGGGAAAAGTCTGGACCTGCCGAAGAGGCAAGAGACTTTTTCTTACCTCTTTGTTTCCTGGTGCGCGAGGAGAGGGGATTAAGAGCGCTGCTTAAAGGAGCTCCAGAGACGGGCGCCAGCCGCGGCTAAAAGCACGGACCCCAGAGACGGGCGTGAGACGCTAAGGCTGCTGCTGCTGCCGCCACAAAGAAGCCTGTGTGCGAGCACACGTCACTATCCACACCCCACTTCCGGGGAGCCTGTGCAGTCCGCCACTGCCAGTGTCCCGGGATCCAGGGTCAACTCCTCCGGGAGAACGCACGGCGCGCCTCAGGCTGGTGCAACGTCACGCAGGCCTCTGCCGCTGCAGGCTCGCCCTGCACTCCGTGCCCCTCCCTCCCCACGGCCTGAGTGAGCCAGAGCTGCCGAATCAGCTGCTCCTTTAACCCCGTCCTGTCTGAGCAAGGAACAGACGCCCTCCGGCGACCTACACGCAGAGGCAGGGCCAAATCCAAACCTGAGCCCCTGGGAGCTGTGAGAACAAAGAAGAGAAAGGGATATCTCTCCCAGCAGCCTCAGAAGCCGCGGATTAAAGCTTCACAATCAACTTGATGTACCCTGCATCTGTGGAATACAGGAATAGACAACGAATCATCCCAAATTAAGGAGGTGGACTTTGAGAGCAACATTTATTATTTTTTCCCCTTTTCCTCTTTTTGTGAGTGTGTATGTGTATGCTTCTGTGTGAGATTTTGTCTGTATAGCTTTGCTTACACCATTTGTCCTAGGATTCTATCCATCCTTTTTTTTTTAAATTATTTTTCTTAACAATTATTTTTTATTTTAATAACTTTATTTTACTTTATCTTCTTTCTTTCTTTCTTTCCTTACTTCCCTCCTTTAGACAACAAATCATCCCAAATTGAGGAGGTGGACTTTGAGAGCAAGATTTATGATTTTTTTACCCTTTGCCTCTTTTTGTGAGTGTGTATGTGTATGCTTCTCTGTGAGATTTTGTCTGTATAGCTTTGCTTCCACCATTTGTCCTAGGGTTCTATCCGTCCGTTTTTTTAATTTTTTTCATTAATAATTATTTTTTTATTTTAATAACTTTATTATATTTTATCTTACTTTATTTTATTTTACTTTATCTCCTTTCTTTTTTTCCTTCCTTCCCTCCTTCCTTCCTTCCTCCCTCCATCCCTCCCTCATTTCTTTCTCTCTTTCTTTCTTTCTCTCTTTCTACTTCTACTAATTCTTTCTTTCTACATTTGATCCCTTTTTTTCTGAGCCGTGAAGATGAAAGGCTCTTGGTGCAGCAGCCAGGAGTCAGTGCTGTGTCTTGAGGAGGGAGAGCCAACTTCAGGACACTGGTCCACAAGAGACCTCCCAGCTCCACATAATATCAAATGGCGAAAATCTCCCAGAGATCTCCATCTCAACACCAGCACCCAGCTTCACTCAACGATGAGCAACCTACAGTGCTGGACATCCTATGCCAAACAACTAGCAAGATAGGAACACAACCCCACCCATTAGCAGAAAGGCTGCCTAAAACCATAAGTCCACAGACACCCCAAAACACACCACCAGACATGGACCTGCCCACCAGAAAGACAAGATCCAGCCTCATCCACCAGAACACAGGCACTAGTCCCCTCCACCAGGAAGCCTACACAACCCACTGAACCAACCTTATCCACTGAGGACAGACACCAAAAACAACGGGAACTACGAACCTGCAGCCTGCAAAAAGGAGACCCCAAACACAGTAAGATAAGCAAAATGAGAAGACAGAAAAACACACAGCAGACGAAGGAACAAGATAAAAACCCACCAGACCTAACAAATAAAGAGGAAATAGGCAGTCTACCTGAAAAAGAATTCAGAATAATGATAGTAAAGATGATCCAAAATCCTGGAAATAAAATAGACAAACTGCAAGTAACATTTAACAAGGACCTAGAAGAACTAAAGATGAAACAAACAATGGTGAACAACACAATAAATGAAATTAAAAATACTCTAGATGGGATCAATAGCAGAATAACTGAGACAGAAGAACGGATAAGTGACCTGGAAGATAAAATAGTGGAAATAACTACTGCAGAGCAGAATAAAGAAAAAAGAATGAAAAGAACTGAGGACAGTCTCAGAGACCTCTGGGACAACATCAAATGCACCAACATTCGAATTATAGGGGTTCCAGAAGAAAAAGAAAAAAAGAAAGGGACTGAGAAAATATTTGAAGAGATTATAGTTGAAAACTTCCCTAATATGGGAAAGGAAATAGTTAATCAAGTCCAGGAAGCACAGAGAGTCCCATACAGGATAAATCCAAGGAGAAATATGCCAAGACACATATTAATCAAACTGTCAAATATTAAATACAAAGAAAGCATATTAAAAGCAGCAAGGGAAAAACAACAAATAACACACAAGGGAATCCCCATAAGGTTAACAGCTGATCCTTCAACAGAAATTCTGCAAGCCAGAAGGGACTGGCAGGACATATTTAAAGTGATGAAGGAGAAAAACCTGCAATCAATATTACTCTACCCAGCAAGGATCTCATTCAGATTTGATAGAGAAATTAAAACCTTTACAGACAAGCAAAAGCTGAGATTGTTCAGCACCACCAAACCAGCTTTACAACAACTGCTAAAGGAACTTTTCTAGACAAGAAACACAAGAGAAGGAAAAGACCTACAATAACGAACCCAAAACAATTAAGAAAATGGGAATAGGAACATACATGTTGATAATTACCTTAAATGGAAATGGAATAAATGCTCCCACCAAAAGAAACAGATTGGCTAAATGGATACAGAAACAAGACCCATATATTTGCTGTCTACAAGAGACCCACTTCAGACCTCGAGACACATACAGACTGAAAGTGAGGGGATGGAAAAAGATATTTCATGCAAATGGAAACCAAAAGAAAACTGGAGTAGCAATTCTCATATCAGACAAAATAGACTGTAAAATAAAGACTATTACAAGAGACAAAGGAGGACACTACATAATGATCAAGGGATCAATCCAAGAAGAAGATATAACAATTGTAAATATTTATGCACCCAACATAGGAGCACCTCAATACATAAGGCAAAAACTAACAGCCATAAAAGGGGAAATCGACAGTAACACATTCATAGTAGGGGACTTTAACATCCCACTTTCACCAATGGACAGATCATCCAAAATGAAAATAAGTAAGGAAACACAAGCTTTAAATGATACATTAAACAAGATGGACTTAATTGATATTTATAGGACACTCCATCCAAAAACAACAGAATACACATTTTTCTCAAGTGCTCATGGAACATTCTCCAGGATAGATCATATCTTGGGTCACAAATCAAGCCTTGGTAAATTTAAGAAAATTGAAATTGTATCAAGTATCTTTTCCGACCACAACGCCATGAGACTAGATATCAATTACAGGAAAAGATCTGTAAAAAATACAAAAACATGGAGGCTAAACAATACACTACTTAATAACAAAGTGATCACTGAAGAAATCAAAGAGGAAATAAAAGAATACCTAG
The DNA here is from genome assembly GCF_059928025.1 of Delphinapterus leucas. Classification (NCBI taxonomy): domain Eukaryota; kingdom Metazoa; phylum Chordata; class Mammalia; order Artiodactyla; family Monodontidae; genus Delphinapterus; species Delphinapterus leucas. Next base: position 24,006,656 of record NC_143148.1, read on the forward strand.
AAACAAATGACAATGGAGACACAACGACCCAAAACCTATGGGATGCAGCAAAAGCAGTTCTAAGAGGGACGTTTATAGCAATACAACCCACCTTAAGAAGCAGGAAACATCTCGAATAAACAACCTAACCTTGCACCTAAAGCAATTAGAGACAGAAAAACAAAAAAACCCCAAAGTTAGCAGAAGGAAAGAAATCATAAAAATCATATCAGAAATAAATGAAAAAGAAATAAAGGAAACAATAGCAAAGATCAATAAAACTAAAAGCTGGTTCTTTGAGAAGATTAACAAAATAGATAAACCATTAGCCAGACTCATCAAGAAAACAAAGGAGAAGACTCAAATCAACAGAATTAGAAATGAAAAAGAGAAGTAATAACTGACACTGCAGAAATACAAAAGATCATGAGAGATTACTACAAGCAACTCTATGCCAATAAAATGGAAAACCTGGAAGAAATAGACAAATTCTTAGAAATGCACAACCTGCCAAGACTGAATCAGGAAGAAATAGAAAATATGAACAGACCAATCACAAGCACTGAAATTGAAACTGTGATTAAAAATCTTCCAACAAACAAAAGCCCAGGACCAGATGGCTTCACAGGCGAATTCTATCAAACATTTAGAGAAGAGCTAACACCTATCCTTCTCAAACTCTTCCTAAATATAGCAGAGGGAGGAACACTCCCAAATTCCGTCTACGAGGCCACCATCACCTTGATACCAAAACCAGACAAGGATGTCACAAAGAAAGAAAACTACAGGCCAATATCACTGATGAACATAGATGCAAAAATCCTCAACAAAACAGTAGCAAACAGAATCCAACAGCACGTTAAAAGGATCATACACCATGATCAAGTGGGGTTTATTCCAGGAATGCAAGGATTCTTCAATATATGCAAATCTATCAATGTGATAACCCATATTAACAAATTAAAGGAGAAAAACCATATGATCATCTCAATAGATGCAGAGAAAGCTTTTGACAAAATTCAACACCCATTTATGATAAAAACCCTGCAGAAAGTAGGCATAGAGGGAACTTTCCTCAACATAATAAAGGCCATATATGACAAGCCCACAGCCAACATCATCCTCAATGGTGAAAAACTGAAAGCATTTCCACTAAGATCAGGAAGGTTGCCCACTCTCACCACTCTTATTCAACATAGTTTTGGAAGTTTTAGACACAGCAATCAGAGAAGAAAAGGAAATAAAAGGAATCCAAATCAGAAAAGAAGAAGTAAAACTGTCACTGTTTGCAGATGACATGATACTATACATAGAGAATCCTAAAGATGCTACCAGAAAACTCCTAGAGCTAATCAATGAATTTGGTAAAGTAGCAGGATACAAAATTAATGCACAGAAATCTCTGGCATTCCTATATACTAATGATGAAAAATCTGAAAGTGAAATCCAGAAAACACTCCCATTTACCACTGCAACAAAAAGAATAAAATATCTAGGAATAAACCTACCTAAGGAGACAAAAGACCTGTATGCAGAAAATTATAAGACACTGATGAAAGAAATTAAAGATGATACAACTAGATGGAGAGATATACCATGTTCTTGGACTGGAAGAATGAACATTGTGAAAATGACTCTACTACCCAAAGCAATCTATAGATTCAATGCAATCCCTATCAAACTACCACTGGCATTTTTCACAGAACTAGAACAAAAACTTTCACAATTTGTATGGAAACACAAAAGACCCCGAATAGCCAAAGCAATCTTGAGAACGAAATACGGAGCTGGAGGAATCAGGCTCCCTGACTTCAGACTATACTACAAAGCTACAGTAATCAAGACAGTATGGTACTGGCACAAAAACAGAAAGATAGATCAATGGAACAGGATAGAAAGCCCAGAGATAAACCCATGCACATATGGACACCTTATCTTTGATAAAGATGGCAGGAATGTACAGTGGAGAAAGGACAGCCTCTTCAATAAGTGGTGCTGGGAGAACTGGATAGGTACATGTAAAAGTATGAGATTAGATCACTCCCTAACACCATACACAAAAATAAGCTGAAAATGGATTAAAGACCTAAATGTAAGGCCAGAAACTATCAAACGCTTAGAGAAAAACATAGGCAGAACACTCTATGACATAAATCACAGCAAGATCCTTTTTGACCCACCTCCTAGAGAAATGGAAATAAAAACAAAAATAAACAAATGGGTCCTAATGAAACTTCAAAGCTTTTGCACAGCAAAGGAAACCATAAACAAGACCAAAAGACAACCCTCAGAATGGGAGAAAATATTTGCAAATGAAGCAACTGACAAAGGATTAATTTCCAAAATTTACAAGCAGCTCATGCAGGTCAATAACATAAAAACAAACAACCCAATCCAAAAATGGGCAGAAGACCTAAATAGACATTTCTCCAAAGAAGATATACAGACTGCCAACAAACACATGAAAGAATGCTCAACATCATTAATCATTAGAGAAATGCAAAGCAAAACTACAATGAGATATCATCTCACACCAGTCAGAATGGCCATCATCAAAAAATCTAGAAACAATAAATGCTGGAGAGGGTGTGGAGAAAAGGTAACCCTCTTGCACTGCTGGTGGGAATGTAAATTGATACAGCCAAAGTGGAGAACAGTATGGAGGTTTCTTTAAAAACTACAAATAGAACTACCATATGACCCAGCAATCCCACTACTGGGCATATACCCTGAGAAAACCATAATTCAGAAAGAGTCATGTACCAAAGTGTTCATTGCAGCTCTATTTACAACAGCCAGGACATGGAAACAACCTAAGTGTCCATCATCGGATAAATGGATAAAGAAGATGTGGCACATATATACAATGGAATATTACTCAGCCATAAAAAGAAATGAAATTGAGCTATTTTTCATGAGGTGGATAGACCTAGTGTCTTTCATACAAAGTGAAGTAAGTCAGAATGAGAAAGACAAATACCATACGCTAACGTGTATATATGGAATTTTAGGGAAAAAAATGTCATGAAGAACCTAGGAGTAAGACATTAATAATGACACAGAGCTACTAGAGAATGGACTTGAGGATATGGGGAGGGGGAAGGGTAAGCTGTGACAAAGCGAGAGAGAGGCATGGACATATATACACTACCAAACGTAAGGTAGATAGCTAATGGGAAACAGCTGCATAGCACAGGGAGATCAGCTCGGTGCTTTGTGACCACCTGGAGGGGTGGGATAGGGAGGGTGGGAGAGAGGGAGACGTAAGAGGGAAGAGATATGGGAACATATGTATATGTATAACTGATTCACTTTGTTATGGAGCAGAAACTAACACACCATTGTAAAGCAATTATACTCCAATAAAGATGTTAAAAAAAAAAGACCCTTTAAAAAAAAAAAATGGAAGTAGTGACTAAAAGGAAGGAAATAATGAAAATAGAGCAAAAATCAATATAATAGGAACACAATAAAGAAAATTAATATAGTCAAAAGTTTAATCTTTTAAAGATTAATAATATTAATAAGGGACTTCCCTCTTGCTCCAGTGTGTAAGAGTCTGCACTCCCAATGCACGGGGCCTGGGTTCAATCCCTGGTCAGGGAACTAGATCCCACATGCATGCCGCAACTAAGAGCTTCCATGCCTAAGAGTTCGCATTCCACAACTAAAAAGATTCCGCATGTCACAACTAAAAATACCATATGCCACAACTAAGACCTGGCGCAGCCAAAATTAATTAATTAATTAATTAAAAAAATAAGCTACAAGAATATATTTTAAAAAAATAAAATTAATAAACCCCAAGCAAGAAAAAAATAGAGAAAATATTTACCAATATTGTAAATGAAAGAAGGAATATCATTGCTGATTCCTCAAATACTAAAAGCATATGGTAATATCACAAGCAACTTTAGGTTAATAAATTTGACAACTTAAATGAAATGCAAAAGTTTCTTGAAAAACACAACTTTTCAAAATGTAAAAGGGAAGTAATAGAAATCTAAATATTCCTATATTTATTAGAAGTTGAATACATTGTCAAGAGAAAAGAACTCTTGTGAAGAAAGCTCAGAAAACTGGGAATAAAACATAAATTCCTCAATCTGATATAGAATATCTATGAAATACCTACATTGAAGTCATTTTTTACAGTGAAATATTAAATGCTGCTCCTTTAAGAATGGAGACACGTCAAGGATATCTATTCTCAGCACTCTTATTTAACATTGTCCTGAGAGTTCTATCCAGTTCAATAAGAAGTAAAATCATGAAAATTGAAAAGGAATAAGTAAAATTGTCTTTATTCATAAACAATATGATTGTTTCCTTAGAGAAATCTAGGTAATCTGCAAAAAAAATTAGTAAGATCACAGGATACAAGGTATCCTTATTATACAAAAATAAATAGTATTTCTCAACTGAAAAATAATTTTCTAAAAAATCCATTTGTTATAACATCAAAAAATTATAGGAGTAAATTTAACAAAAGACATGCAAAAGCACTGAAAACTAAGAACATTGCTGAGAGAAGTTAATGAAATTTTAAATAAATGGAGAGATATGAAACAGCCATTGATTGGAGGATTCATATTGTTAATATGTCAATTCTCTATAAATTTCTCTACAGAGTTGATGCAATATAAATCAGAATCTCAACAGGAACTTTTATAGAAATTAACAAGTTGATCCTAAAACGTATATAAAGGACCTAGAATAACCAAAACACCCTTGAATGAGAACAAATTTGGAGGACTCTCAGTAACTGATTTCAAAACTTATCATAAAACATACAGCAAGGGCTTCCCTTGTGGTGCAGTGGTTGGGAGTCCGCCTGCCGATGCAGGGAACACGGGTTCGTGCCCCGGTCCGGGAGGATCCCGCGTGCTGCAGAGCAGCTGGGCCCGTGAGCCACAACTACTGGGTCCACGCACCACAACTACTGGAGCCCGCGCGCCTGGAGCCTGTGCTCCGCAACGGGAGAGGCCACCGCAATGAGAAGCCCGCACACCCGCAACGAGGAGTGGCCCCCATTTGCCGCAACTAGGGAAAGCCCGCGCACAGCAATGAAGACCCAACTCAGCCAAAAATAAATAAATACATACATTAAAAAAAAATACAGCAAAAAAAAATGTGATACTTGCATAAGGATAAACAAATAGATCTACAGAAAAGAATAGAAAATCCAGAAGGTATATATTTGATTTGTTTAGTTTTCAATAAAGTACCAAGGCAATTCAATAGGGAAATGAAATCCTTCCATAAAGAGTGCTGGAAAACTGGCTAAACATATAGACAGAAAAAAACAGAATTTTGGTCTCTACCTCAAGACAAACGTTTTTCTACACAAAGATTAATTCATGTTTTATCATAGCCTAAACATAAAAATTAAAACTATAAACCTTTTAGAAGAAACATAGGATAATATCTTCAAGACAAAGATTTACTAGGGAGAACCCAAAAAGTATGTGCCTTAATAAAAAAATACTGATTAATTGGACTTCATTAAAATTTAAAACTTCTGTTCTTAAAAAGACTCCACTGTAAAGCAACTATACTCCAATAAAGATGTTAAAAAAATTAAATAAATAAAATAAAAAATATACAAAAGAAAAAAAACACCACTAAGAAGATGAAAAAGCAAGTCATAGACTGAGAGAAAATATTTACAATACATATATTAAATGACTTATATCCAGGTTAAAGAACTCCCAATAATCAATAATAAGAAGAAAAACAATCCAATTTTAAAATGAGCAAAGACCTGAACAGATGCTTCACAAAAGAAGATATGTGAATGGCAAATACATGCTTGAAGGTGCCTAACATCCTTAATCAACAGGGACATTCAAATCAAAACAATGAGATGCCACAACATAGCACAAGAATGACTAAAATTAAGTGGTTGGCTAGAATGTAGAGAAACTGAAACATTTTACACTCCCACATTGCCGATGGGAAATGAAAACTTATGTTCATAAAAAGACTTGTACAAGCACTTTATTTATAATAAAAACTGGAAACAACCTAAATATTCATCCTTAGGAGAATCGATTAACAAACTGTGGGGTACTCATACTATGGAATACTACTTCGGTATTTTACTTCAGTAAATTAAATATCAACGATTGACACATGCAGTAATCTGGGTGAATCTCCAAAACAATATGCTGAGTGAAAGAAGCCTGACACAGAAGAATATATACCATATGATTCCAGAATATGAAAGTCAAGAACAGACAAAAAGAACCTATGGTAATAGAAATCAGGACAATGGCTTCCAATGAGGGAGCAGATTGATAGAAGGGGACCTGAGGAACTTTGGGGGATGATGTAAATGTTTTATTGTTGAGTGAGTGTTAGTTCCATGGCTCTATACATTTGTCAAAACTCAGCAAATTATATACCTAAGATCTGTCTATTTCATTATAGTGAAAATTCACTTCATTTTTAGAAATAAAGTAAATAAACTAAAGAAATGAGAAAAGGACATCCACGTCTTACAACCTAACCTGCCAATCTTACTACTGTCACCTAAAAGCCACCATAAAAGATTTTCTTTCAGTACCTTTTCTCCAGGGCAAAAAATGCAAAGTCTCTTGAAAGAGACTATTATACATCATTTGTATCTTAGTATGTACTATTTTATTTAAAGCTCTCTACATAGGCCCTATAAATATATCTTCGCTCTGCCCCCAGTGCGAAGGAGTGGACTTTAGGAAAGTCAAGTCCAAGAAAATTCACTGGACCATAGTATGAAGAAATGAAGTTTTCCACGTGATGATGGAAGGGATTAAAGTTCTAAGTCCTTGTTTTAGTTATCTATGACTATGTAACAAAGCACTCCAAAACTTCATGGCTTAAAACAGCAACAATTTATTATTTCTCATGATTCTGCAATCTAAAGAGAGCTTAACTGGGTGGTTTTCTGTTCCATGAGGTGATGCTGGGGCTGGAATGTCCAACATGAATTCTTCACTCACTCACAGGTCTAGCACCTAAGCTGGGAGGGCCAGAATTGGAGACTGGCCTGTTGTCTCTTTTTTTCCATGTGGTCACTCAATATAATTAATCTGCTTTCCTCCTAGCATGACAGTCTTTTACACGAGGGCTGTCATACATGAGAGGGCTTCTTACACAAGAGCTAGCTCCCAAGAAAGAAGAAGCAAAAGCTACGAGTCCTTTGAAAGTCTAGGCCCAGAACTTACACAATGTCACTTCTGCCACATTCTACTGGGCAAAGCAAGTCACAAGGCCAGCTCAGATTCAAGGAGGGGAACCAGACTCTACTTGATGTGAGGAGTGTCGTGTTTGTCCAGGGAAGGAAGGAGTTGATGGCAGTCATCCTTGGAGATGATCTGCCCCAGCACTTGCTGTAGTGGAGTGGAAAGGGCACTCGCTGAGGCTGATGCACAAGACCTCTAGAGCTGCTTCCACTTGGACAAAATGGGAGGACTAGACCAGTTCTAAACCTTAGGGAGAAAAGCTCTCCCTGCCTTGCCTGCCTTTCTTACCTGGCTTCTCCCTGGAACCATATGTCTCTACATTGAGTGGTTAATGGGCCTGGGCCCAGAAAGCGGGAAAAAGACACATAGGGCTGCACATGGTAAAAGAAGCCACAGGGGATTGGGACCACTCTGGGATTTGGGCCAAAACTCCTCCTAAAAAGCTTACATTTGGCATGTCCTCTGACGTCTCAGGGACCCAAGGAACGGGGACTGTGCCAGAACAGAATTCTGGTGTTTAGAGATCCTGAGTCTCAGCCATATGCCCCTAAGACCTCCCCATGACTGGACTGCTGTGAATGAATGTTTCTGTGGATCAGCCTCTGTTTTTCAAGGTGGGTTGAATGGGGTGAGATGGAACATGGCAACACCAGGTGCAGCAGAGGGCCATGGGGAGCATTCCTCTTTCTGACCCAGAGCAGAAGCTGAGTGATGGACCACCTCTAACACTGCGTTCAGGGCAGTTTCCCTAGCTCTTAACTGGGGTGATTTTGACACCCCAGGGGACCTTTGCCAATGTCTACAGTCACAGTTGGGAGGATGCTGCTGCATCTAATGAGTATAGGCCAGGGACAGTGCTAAATATCCCATAGTGCACAAGACAGCTCCACAACAAAAACTTATCTGGTCCAAACAGCCAGCAGTGTTGAGGTTGAGAAGCTCTACGTGACCTGCACCTTCCCCTTTTGCCCTGACATAGCTGTGAGCGGGCTACTTAGAAAAGGGGGAAAGTACCGCAAATAAAAAGCACATTTATGCGTTTAGTCAAATAAACAGAAAGACCCATAAAGACAGCTGGGCTTCTGCTTCATCCCCTCTCTTCTGTTTCCATTTTACCATCCCTTCCATCCGGGAACATTGTTTCCCCTATGCTCTGACAAGAGCAAATGATTGTAACAGTGCTTGATCCTTGTTTACCTCCATTTCCCCTACCCCCTCTCCCCCGCTACCCGCACCTTTTTTCCTCCCCAGTTAAAAGATCTGGTTCCCTGTGAAAACCGCAAGTGAGGCCAGGGCTGCATTAGTGATTGATTTTCATCCCTCCCAGCAAGCTGTGCTCTTTGACTTTGAGTGGGGGCTTTTCAGACGGATAGGCCACAGTGTCCTTCCAGCACCATTTTGGGCAGCAAGGATCTTTGGTGGGCGATTTCTTTTTTCTTCTATTGCTCTGCTATTAGCACAGTAATAACAATCATAACATTTCCATCCTTTCAGAACTCTTACAGCAGATGACATCCGTGAAAGGGACTTGAGCTTCTGCCCATGACGTCTTTGTCATTTTGTTGAGCTCTGAGACAGCAGTAGCCCCACTGCTCATTAACGTGCCGCTGGTAATGAGGTTTCACTGACACTTCTGGAAGCTTGATTTGTCAGAGGGCAGCAAATCTCGGCCTGGAGGACATGAGCCGAGCCCTGTCCTTTCCCTGATGTGACAATACTGGCGTTTTCCTGGCTGAGGGGGCATATTGCTCTCTCCCCAAGCCTGCACTGAATTCTCATCACTCGTGTGAATTATTCCAAATCATGCCCAGCACTGGTGAAATAAGTTAGGCTACATTCATTTTTCAGAGTATTACACAGACATTAAATAAGATAAAGTGTATCTTTACTAGTAAGGTGTAAAATAACCAAGATACATGAAGTTCCACAAAAGATTTCATAACAACCTGCATAAATGATCTTGCTTATAAACATCCCCTATCATTAATATATTAATGTAGGCATATAGAACATCTGGAGGAATATCATAAAAACTGTTGATAGTGATGATCCTAGGACTGGAAAGGAGGTGGGGGAAGGGGTAGGGAAGTGTCCCTTTCTATGTCTGTATTGGACGTGTGTCAACTGCCCATCCAGCATCCAGTCCACCTTCTGGTAAGCACCTCCAGCTCTCCCCTCTCCTCTTTCCTCTCCCCGCCTCTACCCTCTCCCCCACTGCCCTTATCCTCCTCACCCTCTTTCTGTCTTCTCATTTGAAAGTACCAAAAAGCCTTCTAATAATTTCATTAGTTTCACACACAAATGGTATTATAATCTAAAAGTTGTTGCTATGTAGCATACAACAAAAATACAAATGATGAATACTTGTGAAAGCAGAAACAAGGTGAAAACGATAGAATAGCTGAGCTAGAAGGGACCTTGATTCTAACACAACCCCCTGGTATGGAAGATGGCACAGCCTTCAATGAAATATTTTCCTTCATGTGGTTCCGGTGGCACAGAGTAAAGTGGCAAATCGGGCAGTCATCAGTCTAACGTAGAAAGGGCTCAGTTGTCAGCCTACCCAGAAGAGTCAATTAGGAAGCTGGCTTTTACTCTGATGCAGAGAGCTCCAGCATGGACTGCAGCCTGTGCCCCATCAGGTTTTAGCCACAAGACCTTGAACAAGTCTTAGATCACGTCTATATAGTAAATGCGAGGTGACTGCCCATGTAAGTCTGACCTTTACTGCTCAAGGCAGGAGCCAGCAGAACCACATCCTTCTCCTCCCACTCCCAGTGCCTTGCTATGAACCACAAAATTGCATCCTTCCCAGGACAGGTATAGACATTGGTCATCCAGGAAAAAAAAAAAAGAGAGAGAGAGAGAGACAACTATTGGTTTTCCTGGAAATCATCTTTTCCCCCGCATTCAGTAAGCATTTTCTGTTCCAGCAGCATTTGCATCAGTGGCCACAGCCTCCTCTTCAACTTGTGTTCGTCTCTCAGCTTCCAGGGTGCCCCGGGCTCCCCCTTCCACCTCTCTGGCCACTCTTTCCTAGTCTTCTCCTTGGTGCCTCTTCCCCCAGCCCACCCTTAAACCCTGGTGTGGTCAGAGACTCGTCAAACCCTCCTCTCTAATTGCACACCCCCTCCTCCAATGGCTTCCAGTCATGTTCTTCCAAGATGGCTCTTCTGCACGTGACTTATTGTATCCAATAAGTGGTGTCCCTAAAAAGCTTGGTGTGGTGGGGAGAGCACCGGGCTGGGACCCAGAAGACCTAGAAGAGAGCCCATTTCCCCTGATATCCGGCTATGTGACACTAGGAACAGCCCACTCCCCTCTCTGTGTATCCAAGTCATCACCTGTAAGATCACACTACTTCACAGGTCTGCCTGAGGACTACAGTGACAACATATGGGTGGATTATTTGTAAATCAAAAGGGTTGGGACCTGTGAGGGCTGATTATGCCTGGTGCCAGGTGGTGTGCCAGGGGCCCCTTGATGAGGGAGGTCAGTAAAGAACCTCTCCTGGACAGTGGGAAGTCTGTGAACCAATTGTTAAAATGACAGTCACCACTGATGGGCTATCCATCCCCCTCCTCAAAATGATTCCAAAAATATTTTGAAACAAATAATTTTGGGAGAGAAAATATTTATGCAGAGAAAATATCTTTTAAAGTCCTACTGAAGCCAATGTTCCAATAATATTTCTGGTGAAAATAAAATGCTTTCTGGGAGCATTGCAGGTGAGTTGAAACTTGGACTTAGAACATCTGTGCTGGAAGGTACTTAAAGGAACTTTGTGAGCTGCAGAACTCTGATGTGAAAAAGAATCTTACAAAAAAACCCATGATATAAAATGGATAATCACGGGAATTAGAAGGATACCAGGTCCCTCATCCCCTCCTGCTTGCCGTTTCCTTTCAGTCCCCGGGGGTTTCTGGGGAATTCGTTGCTTAGGCAAACATGGCCTACAAACCATTACTCTACTCTATCTTCCCCTTTGTTGGATAAGGAAACTGAGACAAAAGAAAAAAACAGTGCCTAGAACAAAATCAAAGAGTGGGCTCATGAGAGAACAGCCTGCATCCTGGGGCTGATGAGCCACACAGTCACCCTGGCTGGGGATGACTATAGGACCTCTAGCATGGCAGCCACCTGTTGAATTCGGGCAGCAGTGATGCCCATCTGTGACCCCAAAAGTTGGTCAGTCTTCCTGTGACAGTGTTTGTTTCAATAGTCAAGAACACTCAGGAGGCCCCTGATAAGGAGGGTAGAAGCCCAGGTTTTTTAATCACAAGCAACAGAAAGAGACCCTAGAGATTTACATGAAGGATATGGGCTAGTTGAAAAAACAGGAACCAAAGGGCCCACAGCCTGGTCAGGATACCAGAGCTGTAATGAATGACCTCCAACTGCTTCTTCTCTCCTTCAATCATTCTACTCAAATCCAAAGTTCTCAGGTCATGAGTTCATCACTATGTGGCCAGGAAACCTTGACTAACAGAAAATCAAAGAGAAAACCAGATGCTGGTACCAAAAGCCAGGGGAACTGAAGCTGGATGGATGAAAAATCTTGCAACTATCCACTACGCTTATCTTCTTCTTTTTCACGACCCTCACAGCAGATTGTTTGTGGTAGAAGCACAGATCCGGTAAGTTGAAACCCAAGTCTAGGGGGAAGTGACTTGCCCAATGACAGGAAGGGCTGACATAACAGCCTGGGTCTAAGGACCCCTGCACCTGCATCACTTAGATCGCACTGCAGGACTGCTTTATCAATCAAGTCTGCTCGACACCAGCCGCCTAAGCTCACTGAAGCTTCCCGCTCCTCTCCAGGGCTAGTCCTGCAGCCTCTTCTCTTCCCGGTGGCTAAGACCCCTCGATAAACCATTCCTCCATTAACAACAGCAAGTGCAAGGCACTGAGCACTTCCACATATGTGTCTCTGGTGTGATGCAGGCAGGGCAGGGGAAATACTCCTCCTGTTACAGAGGAAGAAACAGGGTGTGTTAGTTTCATTTTGCTGCTGTAACAAATTGCCATGAATATAATGGTTTAAAACAACACAAATTTATTATCTTACAATTCTAGAGGTCAGAAATCTGTAATTGGGTCTTTAGTGGGCTAAAATCAAGGTGTTGTCAGGGACGGTTCTTTCTGGAGGCTCTAGGGAAAAATCCACTTTCTGCCTTTACCACCCTCTAGAGCCCACCTGCACTCCTCAGCTCATGGCCCCTCCTTGCATCATCAAAGGCAGAGGGAAAGTGTCTTCAAATCTCACTCTGCCTCCATGTCACACCACCTTCCCTCTGACTTTGACCCTTTTGTCTCTTCTTACAAGGACTTGTGATTATATCATGCCCACCTGGATAATCCAGGACAATCTCCCCATCTCAAGATCCTTAACTTAATCACATTTACAAAATCCTTTTTGCCATGTACTGTAACATATTCACAGGTTCACAGGAATTAGGCTGTGGCCATCTTTGGGAGGCTTTTATTCTGCTAACCACAGAGGGAAAAAACTAATATTTATTAAGTAGATACTATATGCAAGGCACTGGGCCAGATGCTTTACACAGACAGCCACAGACCCCACCAGATGAGCCACTATTATTCTCATTTTAGAAAATGAGAAACCTGAGACCTGTGTGGTTTAAATGACAAAATCAGACCACTAACAAGTGACAGATCTGAACTCATATCTGAGACTGAAGTTGATGCCCTCTGCTTTGCTCCTCCCATGTAAGCAGTTGGCTATGACTAATTCCAAAGGACTCTAATAAACTGTGAAACTTTGAAGACATGAAGGAATAAATGTCAGCGTATAAGAATGCCAGTAATAAGTTCTCAGTCTTTGCATCCTGTAACCTTCTATGTTGTTGTTAATCAGCCACGTTCCTAGAGAACACTTTGTTTATTTTTTCATTCTTTGTCATTTATGTCATTGAGTAAATATAGGATTCTTCTAGACCCAGGATGTGATTCCAAAGAAACAAATGTAAATGCACTTATAAATAAATTATATACGAAATGTAATGCAGATTAATTTAATTATATCACCCTTAACTTTATTATAGAGTTGATATATTTTCCACACTTATATTAAAAAGACAAAGGGGATGGTGGAATTCAGACCACCAAAGGCAGACTTTCTATAAAAGAATGAATTTCCACTTTACAATTTAAACTGAATGGGGATTCTTCCCAGGAATATGGTTTCCTAAGCACCAAGCTGGATATTTCTGAAGCTGACTGTTCGCCGCCTACCAGGGAGCCATTAGTCTCCAGTTCCCAGGCGGTGCCTCAGTCAGCAAAGAGGGGAGAATTGAAGCAACTACCCAGGCCATTTAAGAGGCAATTTATGGTTTCCCTTGCTGTGCAAAATCTTTAAAGTTTCATTAAGTCCCATTTGTTTATTCTTGTTTTTATTTCCATTTCTCTAGGAGGTGGGTCAAAAAGGATCTTGCTGTGATTTATGTCATAGAGTGTTCTGCCTGTGTTTTCCTCTAAGAGTTTGATAGTGTATGGCCTTACATTTATGTCTTTAATCCATTTTGAGTTTATTTTTGTGTATGGTGTTAGGGAGTGTTCTCATTTCATTCTTTTACATGTAGCTGTCCAGTTTTCCCAGCACCACTTCTTGAACAGGCTGTCTTTTCTCCATTGTATATTCTTGCCTCCTTTATCAAAAATAAGGTGACCATATGTGCATGGGTTTATCTCTGGCCTTTCTATCCTGTTCCATTGATCTATATGTCTGTTTTTGTGCCAGTACCATACTGTCTTGATTACTGTAGCTTTGTAGTATAGTCTGAAGTCAGGGCACCTGATACCTCCAGCTCCATTTTTCTTTCTCAAGATTGCTTTGGCTATTCAGGGTCGTTTGTGTTTCCATACAGATTGTGAAATTTTTTGTTCTAGTTCTGTGAAAAATGTCATTGGTAGTTTGATAGGGATTTCATTGAATCAGCAAAGGAAACCCTAAACAAGATGAAAAGACAACCCTCAGAATGGGAGAAAATATTTGCAAATGAAGCAACTGACAAAGGATTAATCTCCAAAATATACAAGCAGCTCATGCAGCTCAATATCAAAAAAAAACCCAACCCAATCCAAAAATGGGCAGAAGACCTAAATAGATATTTCTCCAAAGAAGATATACAGATTGCCAACAAACACATGAAAGGGTGCTTAACATCACTAATCATTAGAGAAGTGCAAATCAAAGCTCCAATGAGGTATCACCTCACGCCAGTCAGAATGGCCATCATCAAAAAAATCTACAAACAATAAGTGCTGGAGAAGGTGTGGAGAAAAGGGAACCCTTGCACTGCTGGTGGGAATGTAAATTGATAGAGCCACTATGGCGAGCAGCATGGAGGTTCCTTAAAAAACTAAAAATAGAACTACCATCTGACCCAGCAATCCCACTACTGGGCATATACCCTGAGAAAACCATAATTCAAAAAGAGTCACGTACCACAATGTTCATTGCAGCTCTGTTTACAATAGCCAGGACATGGAAGTAACCTAAGTGTCCATCAACAAATGAATGGATAAAGAAGATATGGCACATATATACAACGGAATATTACTCAGCCATAAAAAGAAACGAAATTGAGCTAGAGTCTGTCATACACAGTGAAGTAAGTCAGAAAGAGAAAAACAAATACCGTATGCTAACACATATATATGGAATCTTAAAAAAAAAAGATTCTGAAGAAACTAGGGACAGGAAAGGAATAAAGACGCAGACATAGAGAATGGACTTGAGGACATGGGGAGGGGGAAGGGTAAGCTGGGACGAAGTGAGAGAGTGGCATGGACTTATATATACTACCAAATGTAAAATAGATAGCTAGTGGGAAGCAGCCACACAGCACAGGGATATCAGCTCGGTGCTTTGTGACCACCTAGAGGAGTGGGATTGAGAGGGTGGGAGGGAGACGCAAGAGGGAGTAGATATGAGGATATATGTATATGTATAGCTGATTCACTTTGTTACAAAACAGAAACTAACACACCATTGTAAAGCAATTATACTCCAATAAAGGGGTTTAAAAAAATTAAAATTGGACTTCCCTGGTGGCACAGTGGTTGAGAGTCCGCCTGCCGATACAGGGGACGCGGGTTCGTGCCCTGGTCCAGGAAGATCCCACATGCCGCGGAGCGGCTAGACCTGTGAGCCATGGCCGCTGAGCTTGTGCGTCCGGAGCCTGTTCTCCGCAACGGGAGAGGCCACAAGAGTGAGAGGCCTGCATACCGCAAAAAAAAAAAAAAAAAAAAAAAAAAAAAATTAAAATTAAAAAAGAAAGAGGCAATTTACACCCTCATACTTCTGCCTCCTTTATCTCAATGTTTCAGGCAAACATGCTTTTGGGTACCTGAAATATTCTGATGACTTTCCCCTGGTTGTTACAACGTAACAAGTTTGAGGAACATTTGGGAACCTAGGAATTCATTGTTTCTCCATTAGGTCCTATGACTACACAAAGAGTAACAGTGAATAACATTTGCTGACCCCTTGCCAATGCCTTTCCAGGTGCTTCTCCTGTATTAACCCAGTTGATCCACTTGGTACAGCAGTTTCGTATCCTCATTTGGCAGGTGAGGAAACTGAGGCACAGAGTGTAGTCACTTGCCCAAGGTCCCAGAGCATGTAAGTGACAGAGCCAGCATGCAAACCCACCAGTCTGGGCTCTAGAGCCTGCTAGCTTGGTCGCCCACTACCCCCCAAATCCTGCAAACCACAGTAGACAGTGTCAGAGTTTGACAAGCCTCGAGCCACGACTTGGCTGCCCCTTGACCTGGAACTGACCCTAACACGTCAGCAGCCCTGAGGACGCCTGCTGCTCCTGGAGATGGCCGCCACTTCACACTCGCTCGCTTGTGCACCACTGTGAGTAAACACGTCGTAAATTAGTCGTGTCAGAAAAATTACAAGTGCATCTTTGAGGACATGGCCCGAGACCCTTTCTCCTAATTGAGGACCTGGAGCCAAATGCCCCTGGGGATTCCCTGGTGGTGCAGTGGTTGAGAGTCCGCCTGCCGATGCAGGGGACACGGGTTCGTGCCCCGGTCCGGGAGGATCCCATGTGCCGCGGAGCGGCTGGGCCCGTGAGCCATGGCCGCTGAGCCTGCGCGTCCGGAGCCTGTGCTCCGCAACGGGAGAGGCCACAGCAGTGAGAGGCCCGTGTACACCAAAAACAAAAACAAACAAATGCCCCAGAAGTGGGTTCCTGGTGAAATGCACTCACAGCCTCTCTGCTGCCGAGACGCTGCCAGTTCCGTTCTTATTGATTTCCACTTCACGCAGAAGCCTCTTAAATCGAATGACTTGCTAGGAAATCGGGCGGGGGGGCAGGGGAACTGTCCTTTGTTTGTCTCTAGCACTTCGAAGGTGTGCCCTTCCTTCCAATGGCCCAGAGGCCAAAAGTTGTCCTGAAAGCACTGCCTCAGCTCGCTACCTTTGCCTCTGTCAACTTAAGGCAATTCTTCACCTGCATTTGATACCGTTGTTTACTACCAGATGCATGATCTGTTGATGCAGGGAGCAAATGCCACGGCTGCTGCACTCCTTTCCTCGGCTCTTGGCTCTCTCTACTCCAGGCCAACCTAAGGGACCAAGGGATTTGTGGTTCCAAAGACAGGGATCCAAATGGAGGAGAAGGCAGGGCAAACCGAGGGTCAGCATTGCCTGGAGTGAGGACCTGAGCACCCGGCCTGCTCCACAGCATCGTGAGCGCTCAGCTCAAATAACACTCACTCAGAAGGTCTTTCCTAGACTTGCTACTCAAAAAAAAGTCACCTCTCTGTGACCTTGGAGTAGGCAAAAACATTTAAACAGCTGGGGTGCAAAAAACTCTAACTGTAAAGACAAATTTGATAAATTGGTCTGAATTAAAATTATGAACTTCTGTTAATCAAAGGAGACCACTAGGAGAGCAAAAAGTCAGGGCTCAGAGTGGAGTCATGTGTTCACAATACATACAGCAACAGAGGCCCCACGGCCTAAAGTATAAACTGCAGATGGCATGATCCTCCCCACTCACCTCAAATTCCGCAATGAATATGGATGTGTTTGGAAACTACAAAGTCTTCATCAATATAAAGAATGGCATACGTGGGTCTTACTGGTGGGTTATTTCAACAGCACCAGATAGAGCTGAGGCTGTCTGAACTAAGCCGGGTCTCTCTCCTACACCCCTCACAGCCAGGGATAATCTTTATCACATCAAATCCAATCATGTCGCCCTCCTGCCTAAAGCCCCGAACCTATAAGATGCCATCCAGGTCCTTAGCGTGTCCTTCAAGGTCCTTCACCACCAGGCCCTGCTGCCATCTCTCCACCATCATTCTCACCATGGCCCCATCAACGCTGAGTTCCAGCCACCAGAGAGCTTGTGGTGCCCTCAGCATGCCATACCCCTAACATCCCCAGGCTTTCACCTGCTCTTTGCTCTGCTCAGAATGTTCTCCCTTCCCTTGCTGCCCTAGCGAGCTCCCACACTCAGTCTAACGCTACAGGGCTCCACCTGCTGGTTCCCTGCCTCCTCCTGCCTCCCATGGCGTCCTGGGAGCTGCAGTCCCAGTGTCCCATCATCTTCTCACCATGAGGATAGAGTGACTGGTCCCAGAGTGGACTTGAGACACAAATACTGCCCTGGATTAATACAAAAACATCTGGAAAGAGCAGTCCCTTTCCCTGCAGGGTTGCCAAACTGGGAGGGTGTGAGCTGAGTGCTCAAAGCAGCTGTCTTTGATGACACACAGGGAAGCCAGTCTATATATGAAGCCAGCACAGGGGAGAGTGGAGGCAAGAGTCAGACAGGGAGGCAGTGCGAGCCAGAGGGCCCCGGAAGAGTGCCTGGCTCCAGCCCCCAGGAGGTTGCCCAGTTCTGTGAGGCTGGTAATCCCCTTCTTTTGCTTAAACCAGATTGAATTGGGGTTCTGGCTGGCTAACCACAGTATATCATCCTCCCTAGTCCCTTCCCCTGGGAGGAAACTTACTTCATTGGACTTAAATATATGAATCACTTTCTCTTCCTTACCCGCTCTCTGTCCAGAGCTGCCCTAAGATGGTGGGTCTCAATCCTGGCCACACATTAAAATCATCTTCTAAAAACACCTTCTAAAAAATTTCAATGTCCAGCCCCTTTCCCAGACCAATTAAGTCATAATTGCTGGGGGTGGGACCCGGACATCAGTATTTTTTAAGTCCCCTAGGAGATTTTAATGGGCAGCCAAGTTGAGAGCTGCACAGCCTGAGGAGCAGACACCAGACAGAAGGACAGCCTCATCCCTTGGTCTCCAGTGATGGATGAAAAGAATGTGAAGTCACCATAAAAAGAAAATAAAGGAAGACTGGTGGGGAAACTCCAGGCAATATTGTCTGTAAGGGGATTTCTTAGAATAGTCACAGAAGACAAGCATGAACTAACATGGCAAGGCAATGCAGCATAGCTCCAAACCCTGGCTTTGGCATCAGACAGACATAGGTCCAAGTTGAAGCTCTCCACTTAATAGAGCAGTGACCTTGAGCAAGTCACTTCAGTTCCCTCCATTTCCCTATCTATCATCTGGGGGTAACAAAGCCAACCTCTCATATACCAACATCAACCTAGAGCCACTCCTGTGGTTTGGGGCTGGTGATGGGAGTCCGAACCCTAATTGAGCAAGCTGTTGAGGAATCCACCACTTCAAACATTATAATGGCTTTTCCCATTTCTCACATCATTTGTAGTGATTCCAGAATGATCATGATTTCCTTCATCTCCTCCATTACAGGTTGTCTCCAGGCATCAGAAAAGCCCTGCCTCTATCTGCTGTCAGTCCCTCCATCCTCCCATCTTTTCCGAGGCTCTGAAAATTGCTCTGCACAGCCCACCCTAGCCAGACACAGGCCCGTTGTTTGCAGCAGCACCCTTTGCAGTTCAGAGGTTCATTTACAGGCATTACCTGGGAGCTTTCCCTTTAAATACCCATGCACTTCTCTTCTGCGAGGCCTAGAGATTTCAGCTTTATGCAGCTTCATGCTAAAAGCTTCCTTGAACGTAAATGAAGGAGACAGTTTCAGAGTTGGTTGAAAGTAGTTTGTTCTAAAGGAGATTATATAAGCTGATATAATGTTTAGCTCTGGTGGTCTGGTAGAGAGATCTGTCTTGGTAGTTATGGGAAAAAGAGAGGTAAGTGCTCAAGGATTTCGAACTTGGGAACAGAGTAGAGATAAATGAGCAACTTTGCTTTGGATAGACCCAAAGTTGACACACTCAACACGCACTCAACACACACACACAACACACACACACACACACACTTATCCAAGTTATACTGAAGATCATAGACGAAGGCCTAAAACAAGCCTTTTCTAAGGAAGTGTATTAGTTGTATGTAAGTGCTGCAACGAATCTCAAGACTTCAATAATTTAACAAAATAAAAATGAGTATTTGTGCTCAGATAAAAGTTGAACGTGCTCCTGGTCAGGCCTCTCTCCTGGCCGGCTTCCTCCACATGGTAACAAACACCGAACCTCCTTCCATCTTGAGGTTCCGCCCTGCTCTACGCCATCCAAGCCTAGACCAAGAGCCAGTGGAAGAAGAAAGTGAGAAAGCGTGCAGGATGGTGGGAGGTTCCACATGCAGGGTCTGAAGAGGCCCACAGGCTGTTGACACCATGTACGTGCAGGAGGCTGGGCAACAAGCCTGTGCACCTGGACTTGTACCATATCAGTCTCTGCCGCCAGAGCCATCTGAGGTACCAACAATATTTCCTTTTTCATCTTATATCTGACTTTCACTATCATCTTCACAAACATGTTGCACATCTGCTCTGGGCCAGGTGCATTAGGCCAGGGTATCCAGAGAAGCAGGTGTGAAGGAAAGACGGCACAGTGGTTGGGGGCTTAGGCTCTGGAGTTGGAATCCACAGATTCAAATTCTGCTCCAATCCTTTTTAACCGAGTAGCACCTTGGGTGATCAGTTTAATCTCTCTGTGCTTCTGTGGTAAGACTCAAACAAGAGAATACAAATAGAATGTAGCCCCACCCAGAGCTCCACTGTTTCTCCTCCTCCTCCAGGGCTAACAGACCCCCAGAGGTCACTGAGGTCTTTGCATGTTTATTTCACCTTTAAAGAGGAGGAAGGGACGCTTCCTCCAAGATCCATGCCTAGAGGAAGCCAGGCCAGGCCATCCTAAGGCCAGTATGCAAAGGCCACAGCGGGGGATCTTGCGTGGACCACTTACCTGAGACCAAATCCCAAATTCACACGTGTAAGAGACTGATGCATTAGGAGTCTTATCACTGTTACCTCAAAAGCCAGACCCTACCCTCTTCCTTGTCACCTGGGTGCCATCCAAGCTGCCCTGCCCCTGCCTTTTCTACATCTTCTCTCCACAAGGCTGGAGTAAGCAGCCCAAGAGTGTTCAGACTCACCTTAGGCTATTTCTGCTCAGACGGTGCAGCCACAGGGCAGGCTTTCTCCTCGAGGACTGAGCCAGCCTGGGAAGAAGGGGTTAGAACACTCTCTAGACTGTCAGGCACAGGAAACCCTATGGCAGGAATCTGTTTAGCAGACACAGCTCTCCCATGTCCTTCCTCTGCTCATCAAGGATCCATGCTACTAACATAAGAAAAGGATACTGTCACCCAAAGTCACAACCACATGGGTGTAGAGTGCTTTATATTTTTCAAAACATGCACACTTGTCTGGCGTCTTCATTCCTTGCAGCGAGGTGCACAAGGCAGGGAGTTTATTCACCATGTGACCGCATTTCAGTTTCCTCAACAGGGGGCAGTGGCCTGCCCAAGGGCCCTGAGCAGAATTGCACATCAGGGCTTCTGACTCTTCCAACCAAAGCCAGAATTAGGGTCAGAAAGGACATTTGTATTATATGTACTACATCTTCTTTATCCACTCCTCTGTTGATGGACATTTAGGTTGCTTCCATGTCTTGTCTGTTGTAAATAGTGCTACAATGAACACTGGGGTGCATGTACCATTTTGAATTATGGTTTTCTCCAGATATATGCCCAGGAGTGGGATTGCCGGATCATATGGTAGTTCTATATTTAGTTTTTTAAGGAAACTCTATACTGTTCTCTGTAGTGGCTGTACCAATTTACATTCCCACCAACAGTGTAGGAAGGTTCCCTTTACTCCACACCCTCTCCAGCATTTATTGTTTGTGGATTTCTTTTTTTATTGGAGTATGATTGCTCTTGTTTGTAGATTTTTTGATGATGGCCATTCTGACCAGTGTGAGGTGATACCTCACTGTGGTTTTGATTTGCATTTGTCTAGTAATTAGTGATGATTCCAAAAAAAGAAGAAAGGATATTTGGACTCAACATGGGCTACTTCACTGACCAAATTCCTTCTAGCCCTTATAGCCTATTCCACTGTCAACATATCTGCCCTCTGGGATCATGTACTTTTTGAAGGATGAGTGATGAAAGGGGTTACCAATGTGCCATTAGATACAAGCGGAGAGGTCAGTGCCAGAAAGCAAAGGATGAGGCACAGGACTCAAAGAAAATCGGGCCAAAGGGGGATAGACATTGAACCTACCATCCTACCCTCCACCCTATGCCAACTGGACAATGAGAAAATTGAATTAAAAAGTCCCTGAGGTCCCAACTCCAGACACACTTTGATCCTTTAACTGCACTTGGTGCCAGGGACACAGGACACAGAGGAATGAGGCAGGCCCCATCCCTGCCCTCATGGGACTTGCAGTCTAACAATTATTTTGTGTTCCCTTTAAACCTCTATCATCAAATTTCCCACAAAATCAAAGTATCATAAGCTACAAGGTCTTAAGTGGAAATTTATTCGTAACAGAGCCTGGAAATTCTAATATTATCATCCAATCAGGCAGGAGCAATGAGGCTATGAACAGATAAAGGTAAGGCTTGTGAGAGGTAAGCAAAGAGAGGACTTAGCACTTTTCTAGGAAAAAAAATAGTCAGGTACCAGGACGCTTTTAGATACAAAAGAGAGAAAAATCTAACCGAAGATGGACACTCTTGCTTTACATAACTGAGAAATTGGCCTCATAGAGTCCTGACTACATTTCAGGACATGGGCCCCTGTCCCACACGTCCACTTTCCTCCATGTTTGCTCTGCTCTCAAGCTGGCTCTCCTCGGTGGCAGCAGCAATTCTAGAGCACCCAACAGTTACTGTTCAAGGACAGTTAGTTTTGTTGTTTTGTTTTGTTTTTCATTTTTAAAAAAAGATGTAAGATCATAAATAGGTCATTGTCACAACACATTTCAGAAATAAAAAAAATTTTTTCCCTTTTTAGGGAAAATATTCCTGTTTTAAAATCAATTCCCTCATCATTGAAAGGACTAGTTTAAAATTTTCCAGTCTCCTAAGGCACGATATTTATTTAAATCAGAATGCCAATATCACCTAATTTCATCATGCTGTAACAGGAATAAAAGGCAAGGTATTAGCACTAGGAAAAACAGCAAATTTTATGGACAAAACCATTAGTCATTGAAGAAAAAGGAAAAAGGGTCTTTTTCCCAGAATTCCAGGCAAAAGCCTCTCAGCATCTCATGGTTGTGACTGTCATGTTCCCATTCCTGAACCAATCACAGTGGCCAGAGGAACAGCATTGACATTGACTCAGGCCTACATCCCAATCACCAGGTGAGGGCACATGTTCCAAATGTGGGGAAATGCTGGTCCCCCAAGGCCCCCTGGAGGTGTGTGAGCAGAGGCCACATGTCAGATTTGCGGTGTTACACACAAGGGGCAGGATCTGGACCATTCGGATCTGTCATCCTCTGAATCCAGACACTCTCTAAAAGCCTTGACATGTACCCAAAACTTTCCAGAGATTGTTGTAAGGAATAAATTACACTTGCAGAGCACAAATTTCCAAAAGGGCATCCACGGGAGGTTGGCAGCATCTCCTTCTATTCATTGCCAGAGCAAGAACCTCATTTCATCTTCCATCAGAATAGAAGGGCTGCAGGCCAGCAACTCCCCTCCTACAACTTTGTTTATCAAACACATAATAGAGCCATCTCTAAAAAGGTCACAAAAGGGCTTCCCTGGTGGCGCAGTGGTTGAGAGTCCGCCTGCCGATGCAGGGGACATGGGTTCGTGCCCCGGTCTGGGAGGATCCCACATGCCACGGAGCGGCTGGGCCCGTGAGCCATGGCTGCTGAGCCTGCACGTCCGGAGCCTGTGCTCCGCAATGGGAGAGGCCACAACAGTGAGAGGCCCGCGTACAGCAAAAAAAAAAGTTCACAAAAAACACAATGAACATCCAAGAAAATAATAATTAGATATCTGAGCACTGCGCTGAGTCTAAATGACTTATGTGGGTCTCATTCGCATCTCACAAAACGAAGTTAACTGTCTCAAAGAAAAAAAAAAGAAAAAGAAGAAATGGTCTGAGGCATCTTTGTTCTTCTGGCAGCGGCAACATGATGAGCAAGTAATGAAATAATTTAATTCAAATCGCACCTGCTCTCAGAATTCCCTCTCCTTCTGTGCAAAAACAGATTACATTGACTTGTATTTTTTTTGTAAATCAATGCACTGGCTGTAATGATGTTATGAAATAATTATTAATACTGGTGATCGTTGGAAGCCTGACTTCCAGGCTTGGTGGAGTTGGGGAATTTCCTCCTATCAAGAAAGGCAGCTCCTTGCAAGGACCTCAAACCCACTCCAAGGATCCAAATAAATTTTTAAGAAAGCACTGAAAGGCTGGATCTCACTAACTTCCTTTTCATTGGGGGAAGATTCTGGGGAGAGCTGGTAAAATAGATGAGATGATCCCCATCCAGGAGACCCCCAACTGACAAACCTTAGTATGCAAGTTTCTTTGAAACTCAGAATAAGCAATCTCTCTCAATAATCCCTTAAGTTACATCTCTGCAAAGCCCTTCAGCAATATATAAAGCGATTTCTCCATTTGTTTTGAAAACTGGGTCCAGGCAAGATAAAACAATATTTTATCCAGACTCAGTGCCTTATAACACAAATGCCAGATTGAATACCAAGTCAATTTATTCTAAAATGAATGGTTCCTTGATCTATTTCTTTTTTTTTTTTTTTTTTTTGCGGTACGCAGACCTCTCACCGCTGCGGCCTCTCCCGCTGCGGAGCACAGGCTCCGGACGCGCAGGCCCAGCGGCCATGGCTCACGGGCCCAGCCGCTCCGCGGCACGCAGGATCCTCCCGGACCGGGGCACGAACCCGCACCCCCTGCATCGGCAGGCGGACTCCCAACCACTGCGCCACCAGGGAAGCCTGATCTATTTCTTTTTATCACTATTTAAAATAATATTTGGGACCACCCTGATGAGTGAGGAAAAGGAGACGTAATAGGTACTAGGCTACCCCTCACAGGTACACGTTAGGTACATAGTTGTTCAACCACTTTGCTGGGAGTACCATCTGGAACAACCTCTTTTGCGGGCTATTTGGCAAACACCAAAAATTTTAATGTATTTCTCCTTTGATCTGGTAGTTACATTTCAATAAAATTATATCCCAAATATTCTTGTACATATTCAAAAAAAAGCCTGTACAAGGACATTTATTGTAACATCAATGCCTACAGTAGCAAAGGACTGGAAGCATCCTAAATACCTATTATTAGGGGAGGTGTTAAATAAATCATGGTGCCTCCAAACAATAACATATCTTGCAGCCATTAAAAACAGTGAGCCTGCTTTACATGCATGGATTTAGAACAAACTGCAAGATGTGCAATTAAATAAAAAGGCAAAGTAAAGAGCTGTATGTAGGATGCTGTTATTTGTCAGGGAAGGGAAGGAAAGGAGGAGGGACTCATCTGTTTGTAAACAGATGAGATAACCGCTGGAAAGATTCACAACGAAACACTTCCACTGGCTCCCTTTGGAGACACTAGAGAGACTGGGGACTTCATGGAGGAAGACTTGCTTTTCACTCTATACTCTAATCAAACAGGTAAAATAAACAGAATTACCATCTATTGGTATTGACAAAATACCAATACAGGTTCTCTACAGAGAATTAACAAAATACAGATAAACAAAAGAAAAGAAAAAATTGGTCAAAGATAATCCTTTCATATCCTTCCAGGAATTATTTCAACAATTCCAGCAATTGTTTCATAATCTTCCAGGCCTATTTCTATACATATTTTAAGAAAAAGTGGATTGTGTTAGTAATAACATATATCAAACAACTTTAAATATTAATAAATATTCATCTATAGCATCATTTTTAAACTAATAAACTTTACTTTTTAGAGAGGTTTAGGTTCACAGCAAAATTGTGAGGGAAGTACAAAGAATTCCCGTATATCCCCTGTCCTCACATGTACACAATCTCCCCCACCATTGACAGCTGCACCAGAGTGGAATATTTGTCCCAATTGATGAACCTGCAATGACACATCATTATCAGTCAAAGACCATAGTGTACCTCAGTGTTCACTCTTGATGTTGTGCATTCTATGGGTTTGGACAAACATATAGTGACATGTATCCACCATTATAGTACTATACAGAATAGTTTCACTGCCCTAAGATCCTCTGTGTTCTGCCTATTCACCTCTCTTTCCTCGCTAACCCCAGGCAACCACTAATATTTTTACTGACTCTATAGTTTTGCCTTTTCCTGAATGTCATATAGTTGGAACCATAGAGTCTGTAGCCTTTTCAGACTGGCTTCTCTTACTTAGTCATGTGCATGTAAGTTTCCTCCATGTCTTGTCATAGCTTGATAGCTCATTTCTTTTTAGGACTGAATAATATTCTCTTGTCTGGATGTACTGGAGTTTATTTATCCATTCACCAACTGAAGGACATATTGATTGCTTCCAAGTTTTGGCAATTATGAATAAAGCTGCTACAAACATCCACATGCAAGTTTTTGTGTGGACATAAGTTTTCAGTTCCTTTGGGGAAATACCAAGGAGTGCAATCATTGGATCACATGGCAAGAGTAGGCTTAGTTTTGTAAGAAACTGCCAAACTGTCTTCCAAAGTGACTGCAACTATTGCATTCCCACCAGCAGTGAATGAAACTTACTGTTATTTCACATCCTTGCCAGCAACTGGTGTTGTGTTGTCAGTGTTTTGGATTTTGGCCATTCTAATATGTCTGTTGTGGTATTTCATTGTTGTTTTAATTTGTAATTCCTTAATAATATATGGTTTTGAACATCTTTTCATATGATTGCTTACCATCTGAATATCTTCACCATCTGAATATCTTCTCAGTGAGAAATCTATTCAGGTCTTTGGCCCATTTTTTAATCGGGTTGTTCATTTTCTTATTTTAAGTTTAAAAGTCCTTTGCATATTTCGGGTAACAGTCCTTTATTAGATGTGCCTTTTGCAAATATTTTCTCCTGGTCTGTGGCTTGCCTTCTCATTCCCTTGACATTGTCTTTCACAGAATTTTTAATTTTAATGTCATCCAGGCTATCAATTATTTCTTTCATGAATCATGACTTTGGTGTTTTATCTAGAAAGTTATTGCCATAAAAAATAAAATTAAATAAATAAAAATCATTGCCATACCCAGTCTTCTAGATTTTCTCCTATGTTATCTTCTAGGAGTTTTACAGTTTTGCATTTTACATTTAGATTCATTTTGAGTTAATTTTTATAAAGGGTGTAAGGTCTGTGTCTAGGTTCATTTTGTGTGTGTGACTGTCCAGTTGTTCCAGCATCATTTGTTAAAAATACTATCTTTACTCCATTTTATTGCCTTTGCTCCTTTGCCAAAGACCACATTATGCTAAGTGAGATAAGTCAGACAGAGAAAGACAAGTACTGTATGATATCATTTACATGTGGAATCTAAAAAGCCTAATTCATAAAAACAGTCAAATCATTGTTACCAAGGAATGGGGGTTGAGGAGAGGGGACAGATGTTGTTTAAGGGTACAAACTTGCCAGTAGTAAACAAACCATAGAGTATATTTTACTGGTCTTTGACTGATTCACTATACATAATGCAATGTATAGTGAATATGATGAATATAATTATCAAATTTGCTAAGAGACTAGAACTTAATTCTTCCAAACACTAAAAAGACAGGATAATTATGTAATGTGATAAAGGTATTAATTATCACTACACCGACAATCATATTACAATATATAAACATTTCAAATTAACATGTTGTACACCTTAAATTTGCACAATATATGTCAAATATGTTTCGGTCTTTAATAAATAAATAAATACATAGACAATGCAAGGGGGAAAAAAGAATAAAATAAAGGTTTTAATTTTATCTTTACTTATTCTCTGATTCTCTTCCTTGTTTATGCAGATCTAAGTTTCTGACCTATATCATTTCCCTTCTCTCTGAGCAACTTCATTTAACATTTTTTGAAAGGCAGATTACTGGCAACAAATTCCCTCAATTTTTTTTTTTTTTTGTCCGAGAAAGCCTTTATTTCTTTTTCACTTTTGAAGAATAATTTTGCAGGGTACAGAATTCTAGGTTGGTGAGATTTTTTTTTTTCTCTTAGTACTTTATTGTACTCCACTCTTTTAAAAAAAAATTATTTATTTATTTATTTATTTGTCTGCACTGAGTCTTAGTTGAGGCATGCAGGAACTTTAGTTGCGGCATGTGGGATCTAGTTCCCTCACCAGGGATCGAACCCAGACCCCCTGCAGTGGGAACATGGAGTCTTAACTGCTGGACCACCAGGGAAGTTCCTCCACTCTCTTCTTGTTTGCATGGTTTCTGAGGAGAAGTCACATATAACTCTTATCTTTGCTCCTCTATAGGAGTGTTTTTTCCTCTGGCTTCTTTCTATATTTTTTCTTTATCTTTGATTTGCTCAAGTTTGGATGTGATAAGCACAGGTGTAGTTGGTTCTGGTTTTTTGTTTTTTGGGGGGAAGGGAGAGGTTGGCATTTATCCTGCTTAATGATCTCTGAGTTCCCTGGATCTGTGGCTTGGGGTCTGACATTAAATTTGGGAAATTCTCAGGCATTATTGCTTCAAATTTGCTTCTGTTTCTTTCTGTCTTTCTTCTCTTTCTGTTATTCCCATTACATGTAGTTTTTGTTGTTGTCCCACAATTCTTGGATAGTCTATTCTGGTTGGGTTTTTTTTTTTTTCAGTCTTTTTTCTCTTTGCCTTTCAGTTTTAGAAGTTTCTAGTGTCATGCCCTAAAGATCAAATATGCTTTCCCCAGCCATGTCCAGTCTACTAATGAGCTCATCAGAGGCATTATTCATTTCTATTATGGTATTTTTTTATCTCTAGTATTTCTTTTTACTTCTTAGAATTTCCTTCTCTCTGCTTACATTATCCATCCGTTCTTGCATGTTGTCTGCTTTTCCAAGTAAAGCCTTTAGCGTATTAATCACATTTGTGGGTGTTTTTTAAAATTCCTGGTCAGGAATTAGTGTTAATTAATGTTAGAATGTTAATTCTAACATTCCTGCCATATCCAACTCTGGTTCTGATGCTTGTTTAGTCTCTTCAAACTGTGGGGGCTTTTTTGCCTTTGTAATTTTTTGTTGAAGGGTGGACACAGGGTACTGAATAAAAGGAGTGGTAAATAGGTCTTTAGTAACGCAGTGGTGGGGTTTGGGGGGAGGGGAAGCATTCTATAGTCCTGTGATTAGGTCTCAGTCTTTCAGTGAGACTGTGCCCCTTAACTGCAAACTTCTTTAGTGCTTCTCAGTGTTTTCTTCCGCCTTAGGTGGGACAGGATGGTTCAAGGGGCAGAGCTGGGTATTTCCCTTCCCCCAAGTAGGTTAGGCTCTGATAAAATAGTTTCTCCTGAGGGTAAGCCTTATTAAAAAGGAAAGAATGCTCTGGTATACTTTTTTAATGTTTCCTTTTCCCCTCCTCCTGCCAAAAGAGTGAGGGGATTTTTCTCTGATATTCACTGTAAGGACCTGGTGGAGCTCCCTACAGGTAAAATTGACAAAAGGGTGAGGTCCCCCCATGACTGAGTCCCCCTGGAGTTTTTAACTCTCAGAACTGTCCATAATGAGTCTCCAGCAATTTATCAAATTACAGTTTAGGATTTCCTAACCTGGCCCTATTTCCCATAGAAGCTTCTGTCATGGGTTTCTGCTCCAATAAGTTGTGATTCTCTGTATCTGCCTGTCCATCTCCCCAATTTTGGGAGCAGCAGTTTGCACTGTGACCTCACTTCTCTGATGGATCTAAGAAGAGTTGTTGATTTTTCAGTTTGGTCAGCTTTTTACTTGTTGTAAACACCTACATGGAAACCAGAAGTCTGAAAACATCATTTTAAATTTATATACTATATTTTATCCACTTCTCTTGTACCAAATGGAATTCTCTTTTCCTTTCAACAAATTCAAAGACAACCTAAAGGTTCCAAGCTGACTTAGTTGAATTTGCCTCACTTACTTCTTATTTCCCATTCCTGTTTCCTCAAGTACAATCTATTTAATTTTGACTCCGAAGACTGACATTAGAACTGGAGACTCGATTTGGATACTGGGCAAATAGGTTTCACCAAGGAGTTAGAAGATTTAGCTAGCAGCCGTGGAAATCCAATAATCTTATTTTTCTTAATTCCCATAAAATACTTTAATGTTCCATTGATTGCCAACTCAACTGTTTTAACCAGTACCTGGGTCCTACTTGGCAGATAGCAAGTTTTGCAAGGTATTATGTCATTATTAATTGCATGATAATATTATGTTCATGATGGTAATATAAATGAAGTAGTAAAAAGCAGCTCATTAAATGTCAAGGACTAAGAAAATACATTGGAATGACACCAAAACATGGTGTAAATTTGGAAAGACACTCTTCCATTTTGGAAATAGTCAGGCAGTGTATTTAATAAGCAACCTATATTCTTAAGTTCTACTGCTGGAACTGAACCTATTTTTTTCCTAAAGGTTCACCAGTTTTTAGATTTTGCTAAAACGCAGCTGGAGGAAGAATTTATTTTCAAAGCTTCCACTACCTAGGGCTTCACACTAAAAGAAAGTAAAAGTTTCTCTTCTCTTAAAGTTTGTAAGTTTTGTATAAAGGAATTTTTTGCTTTTCTGTTTTTCTACTCTGCTGATCACAGAATCCATCCAGCCACCATGCATCCTTTGGCTCCTAGGCAGAGAAATTCTTCAGGAAAGAAGCCTTCCAATCTCTCTCCTTCAGTCCTTCTTGTCAACAAAAGACAAGCCCCCTTGGAGGAGCATGGCAAAGACACAAGAGAAGCCACAGGAGGAGTGGCCGAGGTCTGTTCCTTTCAATTAGGAATGGAGTCCTCAGACTATCTTGGCAGAGACTCCAACAAGAAAAATATCTCATCCGTTCATCCAATCAAGTGGATTTTGAGCACCTACTCGGTATAAGTCAAGAGCCAGCACAGGATTAGAAGTGGAAGTGCAAAGGTAGATAAAGCCCCTCTCTCTGTCCAGGTTAGGAGAGGGAGGAAAAGCAAGGACCTAAGGAGAACTCTTATTGCCAGGATTCCTTTTTGTGCAGCCAAGCCCCGTTTTTGTTTGAGGGAATGCTTTGATGAGCTGCTTGGGATGAAGGTAGGGATGAGGGTGGCCTCTGAGGATCATCTCAAGACAGACTTCCAGAGAGACCAGGGAGAGCCAGATGGGGGCAAAAGATCAGGCCAAGGGAATTGATCTCCATATAGAAGAGAGAGGAGCCAACAAAGTTGGTACCTACTGGGAAAGGGAAGGGGGAAAACCAAACCTACTAACCCCAGGGAACATGGCCAAGCAGGAATTCAGAGCACAGACTCCCCCAGGTCATGGCTACAGTTGAAGGCTCTGGAGTGTGCGGCCCTCCTTTTACTTCCCTACAAAAATGTTTTTGTATAAGTGTTTTCTTTAAAGGAACCATGAAGTAGGGAGAATCAGACATGGTTCCAAATAACCAGAATACAGAGAAAATTTTAAGATTCACAAGCAACAGGCAGATAAAGAGACAGGCTGTGACAACTTAGGAAACACAGTGGTTGCTTCCAAATGGAAGTTCATGGGGGAGGTGGTGTCGAAGAACAGGACTTCGAGGGTGGGGGGAAGGGGCATGCAAGCCTGCAATGAGCTGTGTACCGGCAAGGAGAGGGCGAGGACAAGGACAGTGAGGGATGAGGCGGGGGGGGGAAGGGGCATGCAAGCCTGCAATGAGCTGTGTACCGGCAAGGAGAGGGCGAGGACAAGGACAGTGAGGGATGAGGCGGGGTGGGGGGGTGGGAGGGGGGAAGCACAGTGCTGGTGCGAGGACCAGCTGTGGCCTCAGGCAGTCCTGCTCCAGCTCACTCATGCCCTTCCCATGAAAAGATGACCTGTTTGCTTTGCACAGCTCCACGAATTCTGGTGTATTCAGAGATAGCAACCGGAAGGGATGTAATTAGAACACAGAAAGGCACAGGGTAACTCTCTGTGCCTTTCTGAAGAGCTGCCCATCTTCTCCAGAGCCAAGGACTCATTTGTATTCCTTGTCTGCTCAGCTCCCGGCGCTGTGAGTGCTGGCTGTTAGGCAGAAGGCAGCCGTGCATGCCCGCCCAGGGCTGGCCAGCTTGCACCTGCTTATGAAGACTGAAATCACCCCCGTTTACCTCTTCTCGCACTTCACCGAGAAGTTTTCTTCAGTCTCTGCCATGCACACCACTGCTTTCAGGGCTCCATCCTGAGATGAACAAAAGGGGGTTCTCTCTAAGCCTCCACACTGTGACCATCTGCAGAAATTGTTGGAGAGAGGACACGAGGGCTTCGCTGACGGAGCACCAGCAACGAATGCTCAATATGTATAGACACTGGGCGTGGTGTTAGCTCTTTATCAAATGAGACTAGATACGGACTCCCTGACCTTTGACCTTACACTTCTCTCACTTCCTGCAGCCCACTTTCCCCTTTCCAATCACGTGTGCTATGTCTCCCTCTGTACTGGCACCCACTCTATTTTATTTCTTCCTTTTTTTTGCAGTCCAGATGATTTTATTTTTTAATTTATTTTATTGATGCATAGTTGATTTACAGTGTTGTGTTAATCTATGGTGTACAGCACAGTGATTCAGTTATACATATATATACATTCTTTTTCATATTCTTTTCCATTATAGTTTATCACAAGATATTGAACACAGTTCCCAGTGTCAGTTACTCCATATTATATATGACCGGTAGCTCTTCTCTCAGTGCCACCTACAACATGGCCATTTATTTCCAGTTAAAGTTGTATCTGTGCAGTTTCCTTAATTCATGCTTTCCTCAAATTTTCACCTTGTCTTTAATGCCTATCAAATATGAAGTTCATCTCTGCATCTAAGCTCTTTATTATGTTGTGCTCTGTCTATCCAGGCAATAGACACTTTCATTTTGTTTCACCTCAGGTTAACATCTATTCCATGAAATGGCCCTTACCTACTCCAAAGTAATTGCTCTTCATCAGTAACCCAGAGAAGCAACATACTTGAGAATAAGGAATAGACCTAAAGAACTGTGATGGGGTCCCTACTTTGTCTCTTGCTGTGTGACCTTGTGCAGAGCAGCCAACCTTTCTGAGCCTCCATTTGTTCATCTATAAAGTGCAAAGAGAGTGTGAAGTTACCTCCTCAAACTTGCCTTACAACAGGATTTCCCAACCATGACACTATTGCTATTTGGAGCCAAGTAATTCTTCTCTGTGTGGGGCTGTCTTGTGCACTGGTTGTTTAGCAGAATTGTCAGCATCTACCCTCTGGATGCCAGGAGCATCCCTCAAGTTGTAACAACCCAAAATGCCACCAGGCACTGCTAAATGTCCCCTAGGGACAAAATCACCCCTAACTGAGAACAACTATCTTAAAGGCACCTTGTGAGCTGGGTGGCATAGAGGGGGAAACAATGTCTAGGTTTGGTAGGACAGACATTTGAGGATCAGGGAGGAATGATCTGGAAGTGGTGACATCCTGCTCCAGAGGGCAAAGCAGAGGGTCCCTTTCTAATAAAAGCAGGTCCAGGAAAAGGAGAATGTGGGAGATAAGTGTTTTGAAAAGTGTTAAGATTCTCCTTAGCAGAGAAGACAAAATTTAATTTCTGAAATACCTCAGGGAAAACCTTCGCTATCATGAATATTAACCTTCTTCCAAACACTGTAGTCGAGTCTCACCAGAGAAACAGAAATTCCTTCTGTTAACCAGACTTTGGCCCTGCTTATTGCAAAACAACAACTGTAGCACAAAAAAGAAAAAGAGGGTCTTGCCTCAGATCATATGCCTGTTAGGTATAAACTATTGGGGAATCAGTGTTTCTATGTAATACCATATTGTTGTGTTAAAACATAATTTTTAAAAAGATAAAATCTTGACTCTCATACAAACGTAAAATAAACATGTGTCAAAGATTTTATTCAACTCGTTAATCAAGAGAAAGCCAGTAAGGGCTTCCCTTGTGGCACAGTGGTTAAGAATCCGCCTGCCAATGCAGGGGACACAGGTTCGAGCCCTGGTCCAGGAAGATCCCACATGCCGCGGAGCAACAAAGCCTTTGTGCCACAACTGCCGAGCCTGTGCTCTAGAGCCCGTGAGCCACAACTACTGAGCCCGCGTGCCACAACTACTGAAGCCCGCGTGCCTAGGGCCTGTGCTCCGCAACAAGAGAAGCCACTGCAATGAGAAGCCTGCGCACCACAACGAAGAGTAGCCCCCGCTCGCCGCAGCTAGAGAAAGCTGCACAGCAACAAAGACCCAATGCAGCCAAAAATAAATAATAAATTAATTAATTTTTAAAAGGAAAAACAAGCCAGTAAGATCTTAAAGCCATATCAAATGAAAATTTGATGGCAAGGGTATTTTAGGCAACTTAATAAAAGAGCACTAGGATATTAAGGGTTCTGCACCCAATTACAATGTGTGGGGCTTTTCACCCATCTCCAACACCAGCTGGGTGTCCTATAATTCAACTCAATCCTGACACCACCTACCTGGAGATAGCGTTAGAGCCCACAGGTTAAGGGCTTGCTGGGGCTCAGGGTGGACTGCCCCCAAAATGTGCCAAAATGGCACATTTGTTAGCTTAAATTAAAGTTACATAAGATATAGCAGGTGCAAGAAGGACGCTGTGACCCTCCTCCGTCCTCCTAAAAGCAGGAAATAAATCTCCCATGTGAAAGGTGCCCTCCCTGTACCAGGAGGTAGAGGCAACATCCTTGTCACCAGAGAGGGGATTCAGGGCTGAGAAGGCTGTGCAAACAAATCTTGTTACTTCTTTACTAATTTGCTACCCCTAGCCTAAACTTCTTTGTCTTGGTCAGTTCTTCATAAATTTATTGCTTCTTTGTCTACAAAGTATAAAAGCTGCCTGCTTTGATCATTTCTTTAGGTCCTATATCTTTGAGATCTCCATACATACAATTCAGTTTGATTTTCTCCTGTTAATCTGTCTTGTGCCAATTTAATTAGAGCAGCCAAAAGAACCCAGAAGGGTAGGGGGAGATTTTCCC
Organism: Delphinapterus leucas; assembly: GCF_059928025.1. Classification (NCBI taxonomy): domain Eukaryota; kingdom Metazoa; phylum Chordata; class Mammalia; order Artiodactyla; family Monodontidae; genus Delphinapterus; species Delphinapterus leucas. Next base: position 24,041,273 of record NC_143148.1, read on the forward strand.
CTCCCAGACAGGCTCAGTGTCACAAGACTATCCCCCATCCCCACACTTCAGATGCCAATCACAAGGCCAGGTTCAGACAAGACCTCTGCTTCTGACAGGTTATAGATTGGAGGTTCCAACGACCGCTCCTTGGGTTCAATTAGTTTGCTAGAGCTGATCACAGAACTCAAAGAAACATTTGACTTACTAGATCACTGGTTTATTATAAAAGGATATAACTCAGGAACAGCCAGGTGAAAGAGGCGTGTGGGGCAAGGTACGGAGAAGGGCAAGGAGCTTCCACACTCTCTGAGCACGCCAATCTCCCCAAATCTGCACGTGTTCACCAACCCAGAAGCTCTCAGTACCCCATCATTTATGTTTTTATGGAGACTTCATCACACAGGCATGCTTGATTAAATCATGGGCCATTGGTGATTTTTTTTAATTTATTTTTTATTTAAGTATATTTGAATTACAGTGTTGTGTTAATTACTGCTGTACAGCAAAGTGACTCAGTTATACATACATATATATTCTTTTTCATATTCTTTTACATTATGCTATACAGTAGGACCTTCTTGTTTATCCATTCTATATACACCAGTTTGCATCTGCTAACCCCAAACTACCACTCCTACCGTCTCCTACCCCCTTCCCCCTTGGCAACCACCAGTCTGTTCTCTATGTCCCTGATTTTGTTTCTGTTTCACAGATAGGTTCATTTGTGTCATATTTTAGATTCCACATATAAGCGATATCATATGCTATTTGTATTTTTCTTTCTGACTTACTTCACTTAGTGTGGTAATCTCTAGTTGCATCCATGTTGCTGCAAGTGGCATTATTTTGTTCTTTTTTATGGCTGAGTAGTATTCCATTGTATATATTACCACATCTTCTTTATCCAATCATCTGTCGATGGACATTTAGGTTGTTTCCATGTCTTGGCTATTGTAAATAGCCCTGCTATGAACATAGGAGTGCATGTATCTTTTTTTTTTTTGAATTTTGTTTATTTTTTTATACAGCAAGTTCTTTTTACTTATCTGTTTTATACATATTAGTGTATATATGTCAATCCCAATCTCCCTGTTCATCCCACCACCACCCCTCCACCCCCGCTTTCGCCCCTTGGTGTCCATACATTTGTTCTCTACTTCTGTGTCTCTATTTCTGCCTTGCAAACCAGTTCATCTGTACCATTTTCCTAGATTCCACGTACATATGTTAATATACGATACTTGTTTTTCTCTTTCTGACTTACTTCACTCTGTATGACAGTCTCTAGGTTCATCCAGGTCTCTACAAATGACCCAATTTCGTTCCTTTTCATGGCTGAGTAATATTCCATTGTAAATATGTACCACATCTTCTTTATTCATTCATCTGTCAATGAGTATCTGTCAATGGGTCATTGGCTTCCATGACCTGGCTATTGTAAATAGTGCTGCAATGGACATGGGGGTGCATGTGTCTTTTTGAATTATGGTTTTCTCTGGGTATATGTTCAGTAGTGGGATTGCTGGGTCATATGGTAATTCTATTGTTAGTTTTTTAAAGAACCTCCTACTGTTCTCCATAGTGGTTGTATCAATTGATATTCCCACCAACAGTGCAAGAGGGTTCCCTTTTCTCCACACCCTCTCCAGCATTTGTTATTTGTAGATTTTCTGACGATGCCCATTCTAACTGGTGTGAGGTGATACCTCATTGTAGTTTTGATTTGTTTGTTTGTTTGTTTGGTACGTGGGCCTCTCACTGTTGTGGCCTCTCCTGTTGCGGAGCACAGGCTCCGGACACGCAGGCTCAGCGGCCACGGCTCACGGGCCCAGCCGTTCCGCGGCACACGGGATCCTCCCGGACCAGGGCACGAGCCCGTGTCCCCTGCATCGGCAGGTGGACTCTCAACCACTGCGCCACCAGGGAAGCCCTGTAGTTTTGATTTGCATTTCTCTAATAATTAGTGATGTTGAGCAGCTTTTCACGTGCCTCTTGGCCATCTATATGTCTTCTTTGGAGAAATGTCTATGTAGGTCTTCTGCCCATTTTTTAATTGGGTTGTTTGTTTTTTAATATTGAGCTGCATGAGCTGTTTATATATTTTTGAGATTAATCCTTTGTCCGTTGATTCATTTGCAAATATTCTCTCCCATTCTGAGGGTTGTCTTTTCACCTTGTTTGTAGTTTCCTTTGCTGTGCAAAAGCTTTTAAGTTTCATTAGGTCCCATTTGTTTATTTTTGTTTTTATTTCCATTACTCTAGGAGGTGGATCAAAAAAGATCTTGCTGTGATTTATGTCAAAGAGTGTTCTTCCTATGTTTTCCTCTAAGAGTTTTATAGTGCCCAGTCCTACATTTAGGTCTTTAATCCATTTTGAGTTTATTTTTCTGTATGAGGTTAGAGAATGTTCTAATTTCATTCTTTTACATGTACCTGTCCAGTTTTCCCAGTGAGGGGTACATGTATCTTTTTGAATTATAGTTTTGTCTGGATATATGTCCAGGAGTGTGGGATTACTAGATCATATGGTAATTCTATTTTTAGTTTTCTGAGGAACCTCCATACTGTTTTCCACAGTGGCTGCACCAACTTACATTCCCACCAACAGTATAGGAGTATTCCCTTTTCTCCACACCCTCTCCAGCATTTGTTATCTGTAGACTTTTAAATAATGGCCATTCTGACTGGCATAAGGTGGTACCTCATTGTAATTTTGATTTGCATTTCTCTAATAATAAGCGATGTTGAGCATCTCTTCATGTGCTTTTTGGCCATCTGTATTTCTTCTTTGGAGAAATGTCTCTTTAGGTCTTCTGCCCATTTTTTGGTTGGGTTGTTTGTTTTTTTGCTGCTGAGTTGTATGAGCTGTTTGTATGTTTTGGAAATTGAGCCCTCGTCAGTCTCGTTTGCAAATATTTTCTCCCATTCTGTAGGTTGTCTTTTCATTTTGTTTATGGTTTCCTTTGCTATGCAGAAGCTTGTAAGTTTGATTAGGTCCCATTTGTTTATTTTCATTTTTATTTCTATTGCCTTGGGAGACTGACCCAGAAAATATTGGTACGATTTATGTCAGAGAATGTTTTGCCTATGTTCTCTTCTAGGAGTTTTATGGTGTCATGTTTTTTGTTTAAGTAAGTCTTTAAGCCTTTTTGAGTTTTTTTTTGTGTATGGTGAGAGGGCATGTTCTGAATTCATTGATTTACATGCAGCTGTCCAACTTTCCCAGAACCACTTGCTGAAGAGACTTTTTCCCATTTTGTATTCTTGCCTCCTTTGTCAAAGATGAATTGACCATAGGACTGTGTGTTTATTTCTGGGCTCTCTATTCTGTTCCATTGATCCATATTTCTGTTTTTGTGCTAATATCATGCAGTTTGTTTGTTTTTTTAAATAAATAAATAAATTTATTTATTTGTTTGTTTGCTTATGGCTGCATTGGATCTTCATTGCTGTGTGCAGGCTTTCTCTAGTTGTGGCGAGTGAGGGTTACTCTTCATTGCGGTGTGCAGGCTTCTCATTTTGATGGCTTCTCTTTGTTGTGGAGCACGGCCTCTAGGCACATGGGCTTCAGTAGTTGTGGCTTGCGGGCTCTAGAGTGCAGACTCAGTAGTTGTGGCGCACGGGCTTAGTTGCTCCACAGCAGGTGGGATCTTCCCAGACCAGGGCTTGAACCCGTGGCCCCTGCATTGGCAGGCGGATTCTTAACCACTGTGTCACTAGGGAAGTCCCTACCATGCAGTTTTGATTACTGTAGCTTTGCAGTATTGTCTGAAGTCTGAGATGGTTATGCCTCTTGCTTTGTTCTTTTTCTTTAGGATTGCTTTGGCAATTCTGGGTCTTTTATGGTTCCATATAAATTTTAGGATACTTTCTTATAGTTCTCTGAAAAAGGTCATGGGTAATTTGATAGGGATCGCATTGAATATGTAGATTGCTTTGGGTAGTATGTCCATTGGTTATTGAACTCACCTGCCAGCCCCTCTCCCCTCTCTGGGGCTGTAGACTTTTAAATAATGGCAATTCTGACTGGCATAAAGTGGTACCTCGTAATTTTGATTTGCATTTCTCTAATAATAAGCGATGTTGAGCATCTCTTCATGTGCTTTTTGGCCATCTATATTTCTTGGGGGTGGTGGTTTAAAGCTTAAAGTTTAAAGTTCCAGCCCTCTCATCACAAGATTGGCTCCACTGGCAACCAGCCTCCATCTTTAGGAGCTTTCCAACTCACTGCATTAACATAACAAAAGAGACATTTATTACTCTGATTGCTTAGGAAATTCCAAGGGTTTGAGGAGCTCTGTGCCAGAAATGGGGACTAAGACCAAAGATACATTTATTATAAATCACAATATCATAGATATGATTGCTAAGTTAGATACAAAACAAGTTGCTGCCCTCAGGAGCAAAAACCATAACCTTTGGAGTTATCCTTTCCACTGATTAGAAATTATTTGCACCTCAGTCAGACCAAAATCTACAAGTTCACCTCTGACCAATGGGAACTGTAAAATAGCCCCTTCAGGAGATAGTCAAAGGTGCCAGCCCAGCACTGCACTGAAAGAGCACTCAAAAATCTCTTGGACCTATTTCTAAGGCTTATTTTTCTAAGAGCTGAACGAATGAATGCTGCCCTCCTAGGCCCTGGGCTGCAGCAATGAACCATCTCTGCCACTGCCTTCAAGGATTAAAGTCTAGGAAGGCAACAGACACACAAAAGTTAACCACAATCAGGTTACAGGAGAAATAAGTGTAAACTATCCCATCTGGAATTTTTACACATTGGTGGTGGGAGTCTACACTGGCACAACTCTTTTAGAGAACAAGGTGTGATACTTAATAGAGGGCAGGGCCCTGACCCTCACCTTATAGTGTGGAGTCAAACACAAGTCTGTCAAAATTGATGCATCAAGAAATATAGAGATTTACTTATATAAAGGTATTCAAATATAAGAGCTAAACATAATAATATAAATATCAAACATTGAAAGGAGGAGAAAAGTAGTTTAAATGTCATTTTTTCACATTGGGGTAGCGATAGTTGTCTAAAATGAAATAATGATCATGAAATCGAGTATACTATCTTATATTTTGGTGATGACCATCAGTAATCAAAATAGAAATGGCTAAATGAGGCTGTTTCCAGGGTGGCCTTTAAGAAAAGGGGAAGGTGACCTGTGACACCGTGACAGTAGGGAGCACAAGAAGAGCACTCACAGCTGCCTGCACGCGTCTGGGAAGGCTCCAGGGAGCAAGCTGCATTTGAGATAAGGCTCAGTGACAAGTGGGGGATTGCTAATTTGTCAGCTGGACAGTTGGGGGAAAACATTCAAGATAGAAGGAACAGGATGGCAGCTGCTCAGAAGTAAGAAAGAGCGGGGTGCATTTATTGGAGCAGGATGTTCAAGGCTGGGATACAAGGCCAGGCAGGCATGGGCTGGACGAGACAGCCCTGTGAGACAGACAACAACGTTTAAATTTAGCATGTAGACACTGAGGACCCAATACAAAGCAGTTATTGCTGTCGTTTGTCTCAATCTGCAGGAATGGACATGACGTCAGAACAATGAGACCCAGTGTCATGGAGGAGACAGAGCATAAACATCTTATGAATGCACTCTTTTTCCTCGGTACTTATCACACCCTATGCTAGACTGGGATCAAAAGCCGAATAAAATATAGTCCTTGCTTTTCAGAGACTCACATTCTAGTAAAAAATAATTTTTAATGATAGATTTAATAGCAGTTCTGGACAATGATATAAAAACCTCCACAAGGCAACTCACAATGAGGCGCAGAGACACATGGCAGGTGCCCAAGCCATTGGACCTAAGACTCAGGGTAGGAGTGACACAGGGTGCCTGGATGCAGGGAAGGCTTCCTGGAAGAAGGAAGCCTTACAAGATGGTCAAACGTGGCTGAGTGCAGACAGCACCGGGTCTTCCTGGCAAAAGCCATGGCAGAAGCAAGGCACAGGTGCACAGGACAAGAATTCTGTCCTCCCTCCCCACTTCTCCTTCCACCTTTTGGATGTGGCTTTTATAACGAGGCACAATGGGGCCAAGTGCTGAGATTTAACCAAGGCTTCTTCCACCCCAGCCCCCAGCTTCCTTAAACATTCTCTCTGAATCATTTCTACCTTAAGGACTGTACAAAGAATCTGTTCCTAGTTTCTGAGCTTCTAGAACACCTTTTGTGTCTCAATGGCATAGGGAAGATCTTTGAGAGAAAGGGTTTCTTGAGACTCCAGAAGTAAGGTATTAGGGAATTCCCTGGCAGTCCAGTGGTTAGGACTCTGTGCTTTCACTGCCGAGGACACGGTTTTGATCCCTGATCAAGGAACTAAGATCCCGTGAGCTGCATGGCCAAAAAAAAAAGAAGTAAGGTATAAGAGCAACAATGGATTTGGAAGAATGTATGCCTTGCCAAATTCTCCTGCCACAGAGAAAGGAGATTAAAAATACATACATACATATGTACATACATACATACATACCTTCCTGAAGGCTGAAGAAGGGATTTTACCCAGAGTTAAAATAGAAGAGCTTTAGGATGAGTTGTCAGCCTGGGTCCCTGAGAATGAGCCAGATCTCTTCTCCTTCCTGAGATCAAAACTCTGGGTAGACTTGATCTTAAAAAAGAGCAAGCATGGAGACCTCAGAGAAGTTTAGGGGACCTGAGAGCATAACAGACCTGAGCCACTTCTAGGGTAACAGGTACCAGTGAGAGCAAGGCCCCCCCACCCTTGTAGAGGCTTGTCTGTGAAGTTGGCTGGGCAGGGGCGGGGGCATGTCTAGGCAGGTGTACCTGAGGGCCCCCCAGCTGAAGCTTGCTCCCTCCAGCAGGCCCCAGGAGGGACACAGAAGAGTGGCAAGCAGGTCAGGGGACCCAGAAAGAGGACACAGGGCCGGTGGACCCAACAAACCGAGGCCATTGCCAGAGATGACGCCCATGAGTACCAGAAGACCAGTCACCCCTCAGAGGTGCACAGTGCCACACAGTCCCTCCCCACCTCACCCCCTCTACATCCCCAACCTGTGCCATGGCGATTCCCTGAAGGGAGGCGTAGAGTTCCAAAAGGAGGAAAGTTTAAACTTCAAGATTCCCTGAGTTCACCTTGAATGTGTACAATTAAATCTTAAGTGGAAATGTGAGGAGGGAAAACTAATTTTAGTTATAGAGAAAAAGTTACATTTTTTGCACACCCAAGTTCTAAGCACATAGAATCCTCACCAGATGGCAAGCAGGCATCTTAAATCGTGCCTTCGCAGCTCAGCCTTGAGCCCAGGGGCAGCAATCAGCTGCACGTTCGGATCTCCTGGGTGCTTCTAAAAGATGGACCGATGCTAGGGCGACTCCAGACCAATTATGTCAGAATTCCTGGGAACATGGCTCAGGGAATCTGTACTTTTTTCTTAAAGCCCCCAAGTTGATTATAATGCACAACCAAAACTGAGAACCAATCTCTCACCCAAATCCAAAACCAAAACTCAGCGAAGTCCATAAACCAAGCAGGTCACTCTGGAGGCCAATGGCCTGGCGCCCTCCATTTGTGGGATTTATGGCTCCATCCTCAAGAAACCTTTGGGGCATAAGGTGGCTCTGGAGTTGCCGCTTTTCCACTTTATTTCCATCATTTCCCAGCTCGCTTCCCAGGTGTGCTGATAATTACGGCAGGGCCCTCCCAGCAGGCATCTTCCTCCACACCAATGGCTCTCTTGTGGAACTTTTCAAATTCGTGTGCCTTCCTGACCCCCAATTTTACTGTCTATTGATTGCATAGGATTCATTACTTTCTATTGACTGCTCGTACTGCTGGTATTATATAGAAATGCTAATTCCTCAGTAATTTATACCATATGTGGATCAGCCAAGGCAAAAAAAAAGCTCTTTCTCCCTTTTATAGATTTTGTTCATTTCCTTTTGGGGAACATCATGATCCACATGAAATCCCGAAAATGAATGTGTCAAATTACTTTGATTTGCAGCCAGGCTTACAGCGTGGCCTTGCCTCCCCTCCTTGAGGCTGCTTTCAGATGGTAACTATGGAGGGGAAATGGGGCCTTAGGGAGGTGAGGCAAGACGTGGGGGTGCTGCCCTGGGTAGGGGGGTGTCAGGCAGGTTTCAGATAGCCCTCCACAGCTCCTCAAGGTCTGGCCTGAATCTCCCACAGAGACCCCGGCCCTCTAGGCAGTCTTGCATTCTAGCCCCGCCAGCCCAGTTTTCTCTCTGCCAGAAATTAAAAGAGGAGTGAATCCAGAGAAGGTTCCTCTGCCCTAAGAAAAGATCTCCCTGCCTGTGCTCTCCTGCTTGGAATCCCATTCCATCGACTAAGCCTCAAGAACATATTTCTTTTTAAATACAGAATTGAGGTTAGAGTGCAGGCTCTTAAAAAAGGCCTAGGGTATAGAGCAGAAACTAACACACCATTGTAAAGCAATTATACCCCAATAAAGATGTTAAAAAAAAAAAAGAAAAAAAGGCCTAGGGCTTCCCTGGTGGTGCAGTGGTTGGGAATCTGCCTGCCAATGCAGGGGACTCAGGTTTGGGCCCTGGTCCAGGAGGATCCCACATGCCACGGAGCAACTAAGCCCATGCTCCACAACTACCAAGCCCACGTGCCACAACTACTGAAGCCTGCACGCTTAGAGCCTGTGCTCTGCAACAAGAGAAGCCACTGCAATGAGAAGCCCATGCACCACAACGAAGAGTGGCCCACGCTCACCACTACTGGAGAAAGCCTGTGTGCAGTAACGAAGACCCAATGCAGCTAAAAATAAAATTAAATAAATTTATTTAAAAAAATTTTTTTAAATAATTTTTTTAAAAAGCCCTAAAAAAAAGTCAGCCTGGGTTCAAATCCTGGCTCCTACGTGACAAGTTACTTGATCTTTCTGCCTCAGTGCCCCCAACTACCAATCAGGGATGATATACATGCAGAAAATGTCCTGCTGAGCACAGCTTGCCTAGGAGACGGCCAACCTGAACTCTTTTCCTGCCACTTCAGTTGTTTAAGAATGAAGCACCTGAGGACGCATCACCCCAAACTATGCCATGTTGGTATATTGATTATTTTGAGCTGAAGGCACTTGACAAACAGCATTCGCAGGGAGGAGTTTTTCTGAACTCCCTTTATCTGCCTAAAGACAGGCCCTCCGAAAAGAACTCAATGGTCTTCAATCTCCTTTCTCCAAGTTTCAGCAACCAGGGAGGTTGACTCATCTCTGCAGAGACTAGAAGTTGACACCACACCCAAACAAACTTTGTCACAAACTGTCATTTCTCCCCCCCATCGTTCTAAGGACCCATTCATCTTTCCTAAAAAGTATTTCCTTTCCTCTAAATAGCCTTTATTTCCCCCTGCCCCTTCTCCGATTAAGATGGTATGTAAGCTCTCTAATCTGGCTGAGTTTTTTAGGTACTCTTTTTTTCCCTGTGGTGCTGCACTGCACATAATACTAAAAATTAATTTTCTCCTGTTAATCTGCTTATTATCATTTTATTTCATAGACCCAGTTACCAAACCTTGGAGGGTAGAGGGAAAATCTTTCCTCCTCTACAAGGACCATGAACTTTGAGTGTTCAATAGAGTCAGACCTTGTACTGGACCTATCTGAAGTTTCCTTCCTGCATAATAAACATGGGTTTTGTTTAAACTAATCATGCTCAGACATATGGACTTATTCCATCCTATCCAGAGCACTGGTTTTCAGTCCTTAATCAACGTAACCAGTACAAACCATGTGCCCTCTTCTCCAGGCATTTCAAAACCCCTGGCTTTGGTGAATTTTTTCGTTGGTGTGCATTCCCTTCCTAGCCCCCAGAGTTCATAAATCAGCTTTATTTTTAAAGTTCTGGTGGTTTTTGTTTTCATCTTTGACATTAAGTAGCAGTATTTTTGCACAGAGTGCTGAAAGGATTAAATAAAATAATGTGTATGAAGCTCTTAGCACAGTGCCTCAAACAAGGTAGGTCTTCATAAATGTTAGCAATGAGCCTGGCACAGAGTAGGATCGCAAAAAATATTTATTGAATAAATGAAAGTACTCTTTTATGCATTTCACATACATTACCTCATTGAGTCTCCCTCCAAAAATTAATAATATAAACAGGTTTAATAAATAAGAAAACTGAGGTTCAAAGAGCAAAGTGGCTTGCCCGTGATTGCACATATATTAGGGGCTAATCCAGGATTCAAACATGCATCTCCAGGCTCCAGTTAATTCTAGAGGTGATCCCAAGAATCACAGTGGAGGAATGGGGATGTGAGATGGGGAAGGGGGAAAACTACTGAGCGTGTGACAGTGAGTGGTTACCACTGTGGTGAAAGGGACTCAGTCCTGCCCAAGGACCCTCTGAAGGACTGCAAAGAACAAACCTCAGAATTATCCTACTAAGGGTCAAGGAATCTGGGGAATTCATCCTCCCCTTTCCTATCCCTGGATTACTGAAAGTTGCTCTGTTAACGTCTCAGCCCTCTTGGCTTCCCTATCCACGGGCTGAGTCCCCTGGCCTGAGAAAGTGCGCAGACAGAGAGAGTTAAGTGTTCCCAAAAGGAAGCTCTCTGTATGTATGGAAATTGCCCACCAACCTTGCAGATGCCTCTTTCGTGGGCCAAGGGGATATGGGTGGGGCACTGGCAGCATCTGGTTAAATGTGAGCTCCTGCGGGCAGGTCCTATATCCACTCCAGCATCAGCACGGGTGTATCACCAAGTACTGTGTGGATGTTTGGATGGATGGATAGAAGGAGTGTAGTAGAAAACTGGATGAGCAGCAGGTGTCTGGAGTGGAGGAAGTTTAAAATGGAGACTCAGCCCCAAACAGACAAATTTCACTTTCTTTTTAGTTCTGAGACAATTTTGCTACACACACACACACACACACACACACACACACACACACACACACACGTATATATACCTCCAAAGGTGAAGGGAAGACTAAGCCTCAAACGGATGCCAAAAGCCCCATTGCCAACTCCCAAGGCCATATTTTGGTCAGAACATTTTGTGGAATTGCTTGAATAAATTGTATTAAATATATTCTTTGCTCAATGGCAGGTGTACGCCAGGGCGGCCAACTGTGCCAAGACAGCTGCTAAATTAGAATGGTCTTAAATCAGCCTCAGATGTCTATAGGTTTATAGCCCTGCAATCCTCCAGCAACACCTTCCCTTCCTCCTCCACCAGCCTGATCTTTATCCTGCTTTTCAAACCAGCTTTGGGGCATAGGGACTTTTTGGAATTCAGAGCACAGAGACAGAGGGCAGAGGTGTGTATATAGGGTGGCCGCATGTCCAAAATGAGTCAGGCCCCAGCCTGAGAAGGTGACAGGAAAATGAACGAAAGGGTTCTTCTCACGGAGTAGACTCATGGAGTGTCACAGCAGCAGGGCCCCCCAGGGGTCCATCCAGACCTTCAGTTTTCCAGTTTCTTCTCACCTCAGGGCCCTGAGCTCAAACACAACTTAGGCAGAACAGAAACAAATACACCACCATGATAAAATGAAAAAGGTTGTGTTTGTTCTCAAAAGAAGCTGCCAGCCAGCTCTTCTCAGGCTAGGATGAGAGAACCATCTTTCTGTTTCTGAGAAGAGTCACTTGGGTGCCCCTTCTGCTGCGTTTGCGGGAAGATGAGGCCCCTGAGGAGAGGGGTGACAGGACATTTGGTGGCACATCACCTTCAGGTGAAGGGGGCTGGGGAGGGGGAGGGTAAATCTGCAAAGGGACCACAGAGAAGAAAAGCAGGAAGACTGACCCTCCATACAGAGCTGGGACAGGCTGAGGACACCCGGGGTGAGGGGCGTGGTGGTTAAAATGGCCCTAACTGAGCCTGTGGGTGAGAAAAGGCCCTCAGGACCCCAGACAGGAATGTCCCACGAGGTCAGCTGAGTCCAGATTGGTGGCTGGGGAAAGAGGAGAAGGAGGCCAGGGTCAGCTCTGAGGCAGTGGGTAGTGAAGGGCCACCCAGCTCAGGTCTGCTCTGGGGGCAGGAGGCAGTGACCCCTGTCTCCCTAGCCCTTGAACTCCTGAACCCTGGGCTCTACCTGAGTTAGAATGTAATCAAGCAGAAGAGGGGCGAAAGGGCTGCACATGTACCTCGGGCTGGTGGGTGAGCTGATTAAACTGGTACAAGGCCGGGGGCTCCAGAAGCAGCAGACTTGCCCAGGTTAGAGTTAATGGTGGACTCCCTGGATCTAAAGCTCAGTCAGTGGCCGCTCACTGGCACTGTTAGATCCCCCAAAAGTACAGACATTTTGTAGGAAAAGGCTCTCCCTCTGGATGCCCTCCCTTATACCCGTGGGGACTGTTCAATGGCTCGTACTTTTCTCCCTTGCTGTGTCTATCTCTGCACTTGGGCAGAAGGTAATTCCCCACCTGGACTCTCGGCCCTGTGACTTGTTTTAGCCAATGAGTTGTTGGCAAACATGAACCACAGGAAAAGCACTTGCCAGACAGGGTTTCTCAGTCCTGGGTTTCTCCCACCCACTGGGCCAGCCAGGGAGGAAGGAGAGACATGAGGAAGAAACTGTCCAGCCTGAGCACAGACTGGCAGCTAGAGCTACAGTAACAAATGGCTGCTGGTTTAAGCTACTGACTTTTGGGGTGCTTCATTATGTAGTATTTTCCTAGCAATAGCTGCTACAAAAGTTCAAGAAACAATCAGTCAGCACTCCACAGAGAACCTGCCACCTCTCTCAGGCTGAAACAATGGACCATCTTTCCAGCAACACAGGGACTAGGTTGAAGGTGCAACCGCTTCCTCAGGGACATCAAAGCGGGGGAAAAAATGCAAAAGATCCTGCTCAAGAGCGTGATTCCCTTGATTGTGGGTGTGTTAGTAGTTTTCCTGAAGGCAGA